>NC_023750.2:13546359-13759607 GCF_000499845.2 Phaseolus vulgaris | reverse complement strand
TGGCGATCGGAGGTGAAGGTTAAGTTTTAAGTCCTCATCGCCACCTAGCGATCGGAGGCACGCGTATACAGCTTTAAACCCTCATCGCCATCTGGCGATCGGGGGTGAAAGTTAATTTTTTAGTCCTTCTCGCCACAAGTATGAAGTTTTCTAAGTTCTCATCGCCTTCCGGCGAGAAGAGATTAAAAAGTCCTCCTCGCCGTGAGCGAGTGTAAGCGAGAAGAGATTAAAAAGTCCTCCTCACCGTGAGCGAATGTAGCCGAGGAAAGATTAAAAAAGTCCTCCTCGCCGTGAGCGAGTGTAGGCGAGAAGAGATTAAAAAGTCCTCCTTGCCGTGAGCGAGTGTAGGCGAAAAGAGATTAAAAGGTCCTCCCACCGTAAACGAGTGTAGACGAGGAAAGATTAAAAATTCCTCCTCGCCTCGAGCGAGTGTAGGTGAGAAGAGATTAAAAAGACCTTACTCGTCGTGAGCGTGTGTAGGCGGAAGAGATTAAAGAGTCCTCCTCGCCTCGAGCGAGTGTAGGCGAGAAGAGATTTCAAAGACCTTCCTCGCCTCGAGCGAGTATAGGCGAGAAGAGATCAAAAAGACCTTCCTCGCCTCGAGCGAGTGTAGGCGAGAAGAGATTAAAACGACCTTCCTCGCCTCGAGCGACTGTAGGCGAGAAGAGATTTCAAAGACCTTCCTCGCCTCGAGCGAGTGTAGGCGAAAAGAGATTTAAAAGACCTTCCTCGCCTCGAGCGAGTATAGGCGAGAAGAGATTTAAAAGACCTTCCTCACCTCAAGGGAAAAAGATTAAAGTCCTCCTCGCCTTGAGCGAGTGTAGGCGAGAAGAGATTAAAAAGTCCTCCTCACCGTGAGCGAGCGTAGGCGAGAAAAAGATTAAAAAGTCCTCCTCGCCGTGAGCGAGTGTAGGAAAGAAGAGATTAAAGGGTCCTCCTCGTCGTAAGCGAGTGTAGGCGAGGAAAGATTAAAAAGTCCTCCTCACCTCGAGCGAGTGTAGGCGAGAAGAGATTAAAAAGACCTTACTCGCCGTGAGCGTGTGTAGGCGGAAGAGATTAAAGAGTCCTCCTCGCCTCGAGCGACTGTAGGCGAGAAGAGATTTAAAAGACCTTCCTCGCTTCGAGCGAGTGTAGGCGAGAAGAGATTAAAAAGACCTTCCTCGCCTCGAGCGAGTGTAGGCGAGAAGAGATTAAAAAGACCTTCCTCGCCTCAAGAAAATGTAGGCGAGAAGAAATTTAAA
Organism: Phaseolus vulgaris; assembly: GCF_000499845.2. Classification (NCBI taxonomy): domain Eukaryota; kingdom Viridiplantae; phylum Streptophyta; class Magnoliopsida; order Fabales; family Fabaceae; genus Phaseolus; species Phaseolus vulgaris. Next base: position 13,758,366 of record NC_023750.2, on the reverse strand, counting down.
AGACCTTCCTCGCCTCGAGCGAGTGTAGGCGAGAAGAGATTTAAAAGACCTTCCTCGCCTCGAGGGAGTGTAGGCGAGAAGAGATTAAAAAGACCTTCCTCGCCTCGAGCGAAAAAGATTAAAGTCCTCCTCGCCTTGAGCGAGTACAGGCAAGAACAGATTACAAGACCTCTTTGCATAAGCAAATTGAGGGAAGTTTAAAAGTCCTCGGTGCATCTAGGGGAGGAGGAGATGTAACCCCTGGGCAAGTTGAGGAATCAGGAAAGGTCCTTCTCACCCTCGAGTTTGTTCAGAGCAAGATGACAGGTATGTCCAGTATGAGTTAAGATTCGGGCGCCTAGTCCTTGAGCAGGGGTTAAGGGATTCTTTCGGGACGCCCCCTCCTCAAGTATGAACAGCTAGCCCCAGTACCAGATATCAGTGAAAGTTGAAAATCCGGGCGCCTAGTCCTTGAGCAGGGGTTAAGGGATTCCTTCGGGACTCCCCCTCCTCAAGTATGAACAGCTAGCCCCGGTACCAGATATCAGTACAAGTTAAAATCCGGGAGACTAGTCCTTGAGAAGGGCTTAAAAGATTCCTTCGGGACGCCCCCTCCTCAAGTATGAATAGCTAGCCCCAGTACCAGATATCAGTGAAAGTTGAAAATTCGGGCGCCTAGTCCTTAAGCAGGGGTTCAGGGATTCCTTCGGGACGCCCCCTCCTCAAGTATGAACAGTTAGCCCCGGTACCAGATATCAGTGAAAGTTGAAAATCCGGGAGCCTAGTCATCTCCTCGCCGTGAGAGAGTGTAGGCGAAAAGAGATTAAAAAGTCCTCCTCACCTCAAGCGAGTATAGGCGAGAAGGGATTAAAAAGCCCTTACTCGTCGTGAGCGTGTGTAGGCGAGAAGTGATTAAAAAGACCTTACTCGCCGTGAGCGTGTGTAAGCGAGAAGAGATTAAAGAGTCCTCCTCGCCTCGAGCGAGTGTAGCTGAGAAGAGATTTAAAAGTCCTTCCTCGCCTCGAGCGAGTGTAAGCGAGAAGAGATTAAAAAGACCTTCCTCGCCTCGAGCTAGTGTAGGCGAGAAGAGATTTAAAGGACCTTCCTCGCCTCGAGCGAGTGTAGGCGAAAAGAGATTTAAAGGACCTTCCTCACCTCGAAATAGATTTAAAAGACCTTTCTCGCCTCGAGCGACTGTAGGCGAGAAGAGATTAAAAAGACCTTCCTCGCCTCGAGCGAGTGTATGCGAGAAGAGATTAAAACGACTTTCCTCGCCCCGAGCGAGTGTAGGCGAGAAGAGATTTAAAAGACCTTCCTCGCCTCGAGCGAGTGTAGGAGAGAAGATATTAAAAAGACCTTCCTCGCCTCGAGCGAGTGTAGGCGATAAGAGATTAAAAAGACCTTCCTCGCCTCGAGCGAGTGTAGCTGAGAAGAGATTCAAAAGACCCTCCTCTCCTCGAGCGAGTGTAGGCGAGAAGAGATTTAAAAGACCTTCCTCGCCTCGAGCAAGTGTAGGCGAGAAGCGACTAACAAGACCTTCCTCGCCTCGAGCGAGTGTAGGCGAGAAGAGATTAAAAAGACTTTCCTCGCCTAGAGCGTGTGTAGGCGAGAAGAGATTTAAAGGACCTTCCTCGCCTCGAAATAGATTTAAAAGACCTTTCTCGCCTCGAGCGAGTGTATGCGAGAAGAGATTAAAAATACTTTCCTCGCCCCGAGCGAGTGTAGGCGAGAAGAGATTTAAAAGACCTTCCTCGCCTCCAGCGAGTGTAGGCGAGAAGAGATTTTAAAGACCTTCATCGCCTCGAGCGAGTGTAGGGGAGAAGAGATTAAAAAGACCTTCCTCGCCTCAATCGAAAAAGATTAAAGTCCTCCTCGCCTTGAGCGTGTACAGGCAAGAACAGATTACAAGACCTCTTTACGTAAGAAAATTGAGGCAAGTTTGAAAGTCCTCAATGCATCCAGGGGAGGAGGAGATGTAACCCCTGGGCAAGTTGACGCATCAGGAAAGGTGCTTCTCACCCTCGAGTGAGTTCAGAGCAAGATGACAGGTATGTCCAGTATGAGTTAAAATCTGGGCACCTAGTCCTCTCCTCTCCATGAGCGAGTGTAGGCGAGAAGAGATTAAAAAGTCCTCCTCGCCGTGAGTGAGTGTAGGAAAAAAGAGATTAAAGGGTCCTCCTCGCCGTAACCGAGTGTAGGCGAGGAAAGATTAAAAAGTCCTCCTCTCCTCAAGCGAGTATAGGCGAGAAGAGATTAAAAAGACCTTACTCGCCGTGAGCGTGTGTAGGCGAGAAGAGATTAAAAAGACCTTCCTCGCTGCGAGCGTGTGTAGGCGAGAAGAGATTTAAAGGACCTTCCTCGCCTCGAGCCAGTGTAGGCGAAAAGAGATTTATAAGACCTTCCTCGCCTCGAGCGAGTGTAGGAGACAAGAGATTAAAAAGACCTTCCTCGCCTCGAGCGAGTGTAGGCGAGAAGAGATTAAAAAGACCTTCCTTGCCTCGAGCGAATGTAGCCGAGAAGAGATTCAAAAGACCCTCCTCGCCTCGAGCGAGTGTAGGCGAGAAGAGATTTGAAAGACCTTCCTCGCCTCGAGCGAGTGTAGGCGAGAAGCGATTAAAAAGACCTTCCTCGCCTAGAGCGAGTGTAGGCGAGAAGAGATTTAAAGGACCTTCCTCGCCTCGAAATAGATTTAAAAGACCTTTCTCGCCTCGAGCGAGTGTAGGCGAGAAGAGATTAACAAGACCTTCCTCGCCTCGAGCGAGTGTATGCGAGAAGAGATTAAAAAGACTTTCCTCGCCCCGAGCGAGTGTAGGCGAGAAGAGATTTAAAAGACCTTTCTCGCCTCCAGCAAGTGTAGGCGAGAAGAGATTTTAAAGACTTTCATCGCCTCGAGCGAGTGTAGGCGAGAAGAGATTAAAAAGACCTTCCTCGCCTCGAATAAAAAAGATTAAAGTCCTCCTCGCCTTGAGCGAGTACAGGCAAGAACAGATTACAAGACCTCTTTACGTAAGCAAATTGAGGCAAGTTTGAAAGTCCTCAATGCATCCAAGGGAGGAGGAGATGAAACCCCTGGGCAAGTTGAGGCATCAGGAAAGGTCCTTCTCACCCTCGAGTGAGTTCAGAGCAAGATGACATGTATGTCCAGTATGAGTTAAAATCCGGGCGCCTAGTCCTTGAGCACGGGTTAAGGGATTCCTTCGGGACGCCCCCTCCTCAAGTATGAACAACTAGCCCCGGTACCAGATATTAGTGAAAATTGAAAATTCGGGCGCCTAGTCCTTGAACAGGGATTAAGGGATTCCTTCAGGACGCCCCCCTCCTCAAGTATGAACAGCTAGCGCCGGTACCAGATCTCAATACAATTTAAAATCCGGGAGCCTAGTCCTTGAGCAGGGGTTACGGGATTCCTTCGGAACGCCCCCTCCTCAAGTATGAATAGCTAGCCCCAGTACCAGATATCAGTCAAAGTTGAAAATCTGGGCACCTAGTCCTCTCCTCGCCGTGAGCGAGTGTAGGCGAGAAGAGATTAAAAAGTCCTCCTCGCCGTGAGCGAGTGTAGGCAAGAAGAGATTAAAGGGTCCTCCTCGCCGTAAACGAGTGTAGGCGAGGAAAGATTAAAAAGTCCTCCTCGCCTCATGCGAGTATAGGCAAGAAGAGATTAAAAAGACCTTACTCGCCGTGAGCGTGTGTAGGCGAGAAGAGATTAAAAAGACCTTCCTCGCTGGGAGCGTTTGTAGGCGAGAAGAGATTTAAAGGACCTTCCTCGCCTCGAACGAGTGTAGGCGAAAAGAGATTTAAAAGACCTTCCTCGCCTCAACTGAGTCTAGGCGAGAAGAGATTAAAAAGACCTTCCTCACCTCGAGCGAGTGTAGGCGAGAAGAGATTAAAAAGACCTTCCTTGCCTCGAGAGAATGTAGCCGAGAAGAGATTCAAAAGACCCTCCTCGCCTCGAGCGAGTGTAGGCGAGAAGAGATTTAAAAGACCTTCCTCGCCTCGAGCGAGTGTAGGCGAGAAGCGATTAAAAAGACCTTCCTCGCCTCGAGTGAGTGTAGGCGAGAAGGGATTAAAAAGAATTTCCTCCCCTAGAGGGACTATAGGCGAGAAGAGATTTAAAGGACCTTCCTCGCCTCGAAATAGATTTAAAAGACCTTTCTCGCCTCGAGAGAGTGTAGGCGAGAAAAGATTAACAAGACCTACCTCGTCTCAAGCGAGTGTATGCGAGAAGAGATTAAAAAGACTTTCCTCCCACCGAGCGAGTGTAGGCGAGAAGAGATTTAAAAGACCTTCCTCGCCTCCAGCGAGTGTAGGCGAGTAGAGATTTTAAAGACTTTCATCGCCTCGAGCGAGTGTAGGCGAGAAGAGATTAAAAAGACCTTCCTCTCCTCGAGAAAAAAAGATTAAAGTCCTCCTCGCCTTGAGCGAGTACAGGCAAGAACAGATTACAAGACCTCTTTACGTAAGCAAATTGAGGCAAGTTGAAAGTCCTCAATGCATCCAAGGGAGGAGGAGATGTAACCCCTGGGCAAGTTGAGGCATCAGGAATGGTGCTTCTCACCCTCGAGTGAGTTCAGAGCAAGATGACAGGTATGTCCAGTATAAGTTAAAATCCGGGCACCTAGTCCTTGAGCAGGGATTAAGGGATTCCTTCGGGACGCCCCCTCCTCAAGTATGAACAACTAGCCCCGGTACCAGATATCAGTGAAAGTTGAAAATCCGGGCGCCTAGTCCTTGAGCAGGGGTTAAGGGATTCCTTCGGGACGCTCCCTCCTCAGGTATGAACAGCAAGCCCCGGTACCAGATATCAATACAAGTTAAAATCCGGGAGCCTAGTCCTTGAGCAGGGTTTACGGGATTCCTTCAGAACGCCCCATCCTCAAGTATGAATAGCTAGCCCCAGTACCAGATATCCGTGAAAGTTGAAAATCTGAGCGCCTAGTCCTTGAGCAGGGTTTTAGGGATTCCTTCAGGACGCCACCTCCTCAAGTATGAACAGCTAGCCCCGGTACCAGATATCAGTGAAAGTTGAAAATCCGGGCGCCTAGTCCTCTCCTCCCCGTGAGAGAGTGTAGGGGAAAAGATTTTAAAAAGTCCTCCTCGCCGTGAGCGAGTGTACGCAAGAAGAGATTAAAGGGTCCTCCTCGCCGTAAGCGAATGTAGGCGAGGAAAGATTAAAAAGTCCTCCTCGCCTCAAGCGAGTATAGGCGACAATAGATTAAAAAGACCTTACTCGCCGTGAGCGTGTGTAGGCGAGAAGAGATTAAAAAGACCTTACTCGCCGTGAGCGTGTGTAGGCGAGAAGAGATTAAAGTGTCCTCCTCGCCTCGAGCGAGTGTAGCCGAGAAGAGATTTAAAAGACCTTCCTCGCCTCGAGCGAGTGTAGGCGATAAGAGATTAAAAAGACCTTCGTCGCCTCGAGCGAGTGAAGGCGAGAAGATATTTAAAGGACCTTCCTCGCCTCGAAATATATTTAAAAGACCTTTCTCGTCTCGAGCGAGTGTAGGCGAGAAGATATTATAAAGACCTTCCTCGCCTCGAGCGAGTGTATGCGAGAAGAGATTAAAAATACTTTCCTCCCACCGAGCGCGTGTAGGCGAGAAGAGATTTAAAAGACCTTTCTCGCCTCCAGCGAGTGTAGGCGAGAAGAGATTTAAAAGACCTTCATCAATTCGAGCGAGTGTAGCTGAGAAGAGATTAAAAACTCCTCCTCGCCTCGAGCGAGTGTAGGCGAGAAGAGATTAAGAAGACCTTATTCGCCGTGAGCGTGTGTAGGAGAGAAGAGATTAAAGAGTCCTCCTCGCCTCGACCGAGTGTAGGCGAGAAGAGATTTAAAAGACCTTCCTCGCCTCGAGCGAGTGTAGGCAAAAAGAGATTAAAGAGTCCTCCTCGCCTCGAGCAAGTGTAGGCGAGAAGAGATTAAGAAGACCTTCCTCGCCTCGAGCGAGTGTAGGCGAGAAGATATTTAAAGGACCTTCCTCGCCTCGAAAGAGATTTAAAAGACCTTTCTCGCCTCGAGCGAGTGAAGGCGAGAAGAGATTAAAAAGGCCTTCCTCTCCTCGAGCGAGTGTATGCGAGAAGAGATTAAAAAGACTTTCCTCGTCTCGAGTGAGTGTAGGCGAGAAGAAATTTAAAAGACCTTCCTCCCCTCCAGCGAGTGTAAGCGAGAAGAGATTAAAAAGACCGTCCTCACCTCGAGCGAAAAAGATTAAAGTCCTCCTCGCCTTGAGCGAGTACAGGCAGGAACAGATTACAAGACCTCTTTGCGCAAGTAAATTGAGGCAAGTTTGAAAGTCCTCAATGCATCCAGGGGAGGAGGAGATGTAACCCCTGGGCAAGTTGAGGCATCAGGAAAGGTGCTTCTCACCCTCGAGTGAGTTCAGAGCAAGATGACAGGTATATCCAGTATGAGTTAAAATCCGGGCGCCTAGTCCTTGAGCAGGGGTTAAGGGATTCCTTCGGGACGCCCCCTCCTCAAGTATGAACAGCTAGCCCCGGTACCAGATATCAATGAAAGTTGAAAATACGGGCGCCTAGTCCTTGAGAAGGGGTTAAGGGATTCCTTCGGGACGCCCCCTGCTCAAGTCTGAACAACTAGCCACGGTACCAAATATCAGTACAAGTTAAAATCCGGGAGCCTAGTCTTTGAGCAGGGGTTAAGGGATTCCTTCGGGAAGCCCCCTCCTCAAGTATGAACAGCTAACCCTGGTACCAGATATCAGTGAAAGTTGAAAATCTGGGCACCTAGTCCTTGAGCAGGGGTTAAGGGATTCCTTCGGGAGTCCCCTCCTCAAGTATGAACGGCTAGTCCTAGTACCAGATATCAGTGAAAGTTGAAAATCCGGGCGCCTAGTCCTCTCCTCGCCGTGAGTGAGTGTAGGCGAAAAGATTTTAAAAAGTCCTCCTCACCGTGAGCGAGTGTACGCAAGAAGAGATTAAAGGGTCCTCCTCGCTGTAAGCGAGTCTAAGCGAGGAAAGATTAAAAAGTCCTCCTCGCCTCAAGCGAGTATAGGCGAGAAGAGATTAAAAATACCTTACTCGCCGTGAGCGTGTGTACGCGAGAAGAGATTAAAAAGACCTTACTCGCCGTGAGCGTGTGTAGGCCAGAAGAGATTAAAGAGTTCTCCTCGCCTCGAGCGAGGGTAGACGAGAAGAGATTTAAAAGACCTTCCTCGCCTCGAGCGAGTGTACGCGAGAAGAGATTAAAAAGACCTTCCTCGCCTCGAGCGAGTGTAGGCGAGTAGAGATTTAAAGGACCTTCCTCGCCTCGAGCGAGTGTAGCCGAAAAGAGATTTACAATCCCTTCCTCGCCTCGAGCGAGTGTAGGCGAAAGGAGATTAAAAAGATCTTCCTTGCCTCGAGCGAGTGTAGGCGAGAAGAGATTAAAAAGACCTTCCTCGCCTCGAGCGAGTGTAGCCGAGAAGTGATTTAAAAGACACTCATCGCCTGGAGCGAGTGTAGGCGAGAAGAGATTTAAAAGGCCTTCCTCGCCTCGAGCGAGTGTAGCCGAGAAGCGATTAAAAAGACCTTCCTCGCCTCGAGCGAGTGTAGGCGAGAAGAGATTAAAATGACCTTCCTCGCCTCGAGCGAGTGTAGGCGAGAAGAGATTTAAAGGACCTTCCTCGCCTCGAAATAGATTTAAAAGACCTTTCTCGCCTCGAGCGAGTGTAGGCGAGAAGAGATTAACAAGACCTTCCTCGCCTCGAGCGAGTGTATGCGAGAAGAGATTAAAAATACTTTCCTCGCCCCGAGCGGGTGTAGGCGAGAAGAGATTTAAAAGACCTTCCTCCCCTCCAACGAGTGTAGGCGAGAAGAGATTTAAAAGACCTTCATCGCCTCGAGCAAGTGTAGGCGAGAAGAGATTGAAAAGACCTTCCTCGCCTCGAGCGAAAAGATTAAAGTCCTCCTCGCCTTGAGCGAGTACAAGCAAGAACAGATTACAAGACCTCTTTGCGTAAGCAAATTGAGGCAAGTTTGAAAGTCCTCAATGCATCCAGGGGAGGAGGAGATGTAACCCCTGGGCAAGTTGAGGCATCAGGAAAGGTCCTTCTCACCCTTGAGTGAGTTCAGAGCAAGATAACAGGTATGTTCAGTATGAGTTAAAATCCGGGCGCCTAGTCCTTGAGCAGGGGTTAAGGGATTCCTTCGCCCCCTCGTCAAGTATGAACAACTAGCCCCGGTACCAGATATCAGTGAAAGTTGAAAATCCGGGCGCCTAGTCCTTGAGCAAGGGTTAAGGGATTCCTTCGGGACGCCCCCTCCTCAAGTATGAACAGCTAGTCGCCGGTACCAGATATCAGTGAGAGTTGAAAATCCGGGTGCTTAGTCCTTGAGCAGGGGTTAAGGGATTCCTTCGGGATGCCCCCTCCTCAAGTATGAACAGCTAGCCCCGGTACCAGATATCAGTACAAGTTAAAAACCCGAGCGCTTAGTCCTTGAGCAGGGGTTAAGGGATTCCTTCGGGATGCCCCCTCCTCAAGTATGAATAGTTGGCCCCAGAGCAGGTCCCTCCTTGAGTGTGGGCACCCAGCACAGGTGAGATAAGCCCTCGTCGCCCTTGAGCGACGTTGAGGTACCAGAGACGAACAGATAAGTCCTCCTCGCCTTTGAGCGATGTTGAGGCCATAGTAGAGACCAAATCCTTCTTTTCCTTTAGGCAATGACGCGGTAAGCAGCGCTTTCATGGGGAAAATTGCATGCAGAGACGAAGGCCAAGTAAGTTTCTTGGTGGAGAGGCCAAAAGAAGGGTACGCATAACGACTTAAACGGGAAAAGTAAGAGAAGAGATCACGTGCTACCTAAAGAGTTAAAGTCGAACACAATGACAAGGAGTACCGAGGGTAACGCCACGATATAGCAAAGAAAGCAGAAGCAGACGCAAGTATACAAAGATAAAGCAAATAAACATTTAGGTAAGGATCAAGAGTTATAGTTACAAATAAAGTCCATGACAGATGTAAATTAAGCAAAGGGCAATCACATCATATACACATCAAAATGCCATGTGGACGATAGGGCGAGGCCTTAGTCTTTTTGCTGAAACAAGTTATCAGCTCAAGACTGGGGGGCTTGTGTACCAATCAGGTCATCGGGTGTGATGACGTGGACAAGAGAAAGGTGGGTGGTCAAGAAGTCAACATAGTCGTCGTTTATGGAAGTAGCGTTTTGCGGTGTACATAGTCGCCATTTATGGAAGTGGTGTTCTGCGGCATACATAATCGGTTGTCGCCCTTTATGTGTCACCGACGTGTTAGATAATGGAAGATCAGGTGGTCTGACATCGCCCAAGAGAGGCATCGCCCAAGAGAGACATCGCCCAAGAGAGACATCGCCCAAGAGAGACATCGCCCAAGAGAGGCATTGCCCAAGAGAGACATCGCCCAAGAGAGACATCGCCCAAGAGAGACATCACCCGAGAGAGGCATCGCCAAGCGGAGATATCAATGGTGTTACCCCCCGATGCCCATGGGTAGGAAAGACCGTGGAGGAGGCGACACCGTGAGGAAGCCTTGGACCTTGATAGCTCAGAACAGTAACAAAGAAAGGTGGCTTTAAGGCCATAAGTTCTAGTACCAGTAGGGGGTAAACCTGACTCGTGAAGTATCCACACCACTGCTGGGAGACCCTGGGACAGATACGACCCATGAGAGGGCCATGACCAGGGGAGAACCACGTGCGTGGTACGAGAGAAGGTAGATACACCCCCAGGGCAAGTGACTAGTGATTGGGACGCATGAGTTGGCACCCCGAAAGTCAACCCACTCGCCAAAAGCACTTTGAAGGAAGGAGGGCCCACACAATGGATTAACCCTAAGTTGGGTTACGGCGCTGTGGGACCCTCTGCGTAGAATAACGATCAAGTTAGAAGGGTACGTGACGATGTGTACGTGCTCATTAAAGGTTTCAGTGAAAGTTTGCCAAGGTATGCGTTAATTCAGTTAAGATTTGAACGTTCCAAGGAATATTTTTATACGCTTTCAATGCGCTTTAACGCAATTTAAACATGAGAGATGTATAAAAAGGGACCTTGGGGCATTTGAAGAAGGAGAGTTTTAACCTAATTCTGATAGTTACACAGAGCACAAACCCTAGTTGTTTTCGTTGCGCACCCACAGTGTGCACAAGGCAATTAGGGCAACACTGTTTCAGTGGTTCAGTACAGTTATTTCTGACCACCTTCAGAGCATCCATTTACGGTGTTCCGATACGGAGGTGCGTCAGCTTTGATGTTTCTCGCTAGCTGACTTGATCGTCGGAGTGCAAACGGCCGTGAGGGTGCCCCTTTGTTCACTTCTTTTCAGGTACTCACAGACGGATGCAAAACGAAGGTGCCCTAGCTCGCGAGCACAAGCCGCGCACAAAGACGATCCCGGTCAACCGGCGGGAACAGCAAGATAGAGATGATTCTTTGACATTCTATGGAATCAAATTGAGTTGGAGATACCCCCATGGGTAGGAAAGACCATGGAGGGGGAGGCGACACTGCAAGGAGGTTTCGGGCCTCGACAGCTCAGAACAGTAACAAAGAGAAGAGAAAGGTGGCTTCAAGGCCATAGTTCTAGTACTAGTGGGGAGTACCCTGACTCGTGAAGTACCCACGCCACCTTAGAGAGACCCCTGGGGTAGATACGACCCATGAGAGGGACAAACCCAGGGGCGAGCCAGGTGCGTGGTGCGAGAGTAAAGAAGATACACCCCCAAAGCGAATGACTAGAGGCTGGGGCGCATGAGTTGGCACCCAGAAAGAAACCCCCTGCGCCAGATACACTTCGAGGAAAGAGGACTCACACAATGGAATAACCCTAAGTTCGGTTACGGTGCTGTGAGGCCCTCTACGTAGAGTAGTGATCAAGTCAGAAGGACACGTGGCAATAAGCACTGAAACATCAAGGCTTTCCTGAAAGTTCGCTAAGGTACGCGTTAATTTAGATTACGTTTTGAATGTTTCAAGGGATATTTCTATACGCCTTCAATGCGCTTTAACACGCTTTAATGCGGGAGGTATTTAAAAAGGGCCTTAAGACGTTTGAAAGGGGATCCGAGTTTTGACCTAACTCTCACAGTTTACATAGAGCCACAAACCCTAGTTGTTTTACGGCGCACCCACTGTGCGCGCAGACAATTAGGGCACACAGTATTAGCTACCTAGTATTTTCGACCACCTTCAGAGCATCCCTTCACGGTGTTCCGATACGGAGGTGTGTCACCTTTGATGTTTCTCGCTAGCTGACTTGATCGTCGGAGTGCAAACGGCCGCGAGGGCGCCCCTTCGTCCACTTCTTTTCAGGTACTCACAGACGGAGCAGAACGAGGGTGCCCTAGCTCGCGAGGACAAGCCACGCGCAAAGACGGTCCCAGTCAACTGGCGGGAACAGGTTAATTTGATTAAACTTGCTATGATTACTGATCCTGCCTGTTGACCAAGACGCAAGAGCCTTGCCTCGTCAAATCTGGATCGACTTTGCGCTGTGTTAGCTTCCGTCCTTCGCGTTGATCCACCTCAAGAACCTGCAAAAGACAGAACGGCGTCGCTGCGGCCGATCACGCTCCGACGCCCAAGTCAGCGACTGAACCACCAAAATACTAAGAGAAAACTAAGAACTTCAGGAACTGTGCAAAATTCTCTCTCAGCGTACTCAAGTTCTCGCAAGCGTAAAAGAAGTATTCTAAAACGCGCGTACCTCAGAAGTTCGTTGGAATCTCTTATATACCTGTGCACTTTCTCTCTCCTGACAGTTACACATCTGGACACGTGGCTCGTATCCAGCTGTACACGTGTCACCATCCGGAGCATCCTTGACTTGGGCGCCACTTCTTACTCTTCAAGCTTTTCGGCTAAGTTACTTATGCAAGAAACAACTCAGCGCATAACTGCCTTGGAGCGTGATCTCTTCTGCGTGGCGAGTACGGGTGCCTTCGTACACACCTTCCCTGTGGTCTCACTGGCCGCCTTCATGATCTACTTCACTTGCTTCATCGTGCATGCTCGGGTAAGCTGTTCCTCGACCTCAACCTCTGCCTAGCTAGGGAATGACTATCTGACGACTTTATCCTCTGCTTCGAAAGCCTGGAACAAGCTTCCCTGATCCTTCGGCGATGTCCTTCTTTCGGCGATCTCTAATCACTTAGTCGTCTGGATTCGCATCCGGCAACTTCATCTCAAGCCTGGTGACCGCCGGTTTAGGTATGCTAGAGATCGGAGCACGCCAACTTAATAACTGGCGACTACACGAGCCCCCGACTTCCTTCCCTTCTGCCAGCCAGGTGCCCCGTTCAACACGCCTATATAATAGCTTGGTGCCACGTCATCACTTCCGACCACCTGGGCGGTACACAAGCCCCCCAGTCTTAAGCGAAGACTTGTCCAGCGAAAAGACTAAGAGGTCACGTCACTGCCGATCTGCGTGGCGCTGGCACGGAATTCCAAACGCTCGTACCTTCTGCTTCTCTGACGCTCCACCAAACACCTTTTTCCAATCGCTCGACACGTGGCTTCATCAACGGTCATCTTTAGTTGTCGTTTGCGCTTCCAAAAACGTTTGAAAAACCCTTAAACCCTTCATTTTTACTGTTTCATCATCTTTCTGCCTTCTCAAAACGCTCTGAGTTTTCTCTGCAAACCCACGACGCTCTTCGACTCTCTCAATCCCCAACTCCCTTCAACGCTTATCTGATCATCGAAAGGTACCTCTTTTACTTCCTCTATTGATATTTGCTGCATTTTAACCGATTCGCATCATCCATTATCTGCCTGGTGCATACGCTGTGGGTTTTTTTTCCTCTTCTTCTCCCTTTTCGTAATTTAGGGCTTCGTCTTCCATTACTTTCATCACAACGAACTCTCGTTCGTTCGTTTTTCATCCTTCGTCCACAATCGAGTCGATCTCTTCAACCTTCGTTCATCTTTCTTTTTCTTTTTCCTTTGTAGTTCCCGCGATGGCTCGTACAAAGACCACCGCGAATCCTCCTCCTTCATCACGAAACCCTTTGTACCGACCAGGTCATCGGGTGTGATGACGTGGACAAGAGAAAGGTAGGTAGTCAAGAAGTCAACGTAGTCGTCGTATGTAAAAGCGGCGTTCTGCAGCATAAATAAGATCGCCCATCGCCTAAGTAAGACATCGCCTGAAGAGTCAACCTGCATGACGTAAGCATATCACACGAGGGGATAACCCTAAGTTGGGTGGCGGCACTGTGGGTCCCTATGCACAGAATAAATGATCAAGTCAAAAGGGCACGTGGTAATGCCCACGTGCTCACTAAAGGTATCCAGGGAAGGCTGCATGCATGACACGTGTTTAATTAGGGCACTCAAACAGTATGATGGCACGATAAATACAGCGCTCAAGTTTAAAGCCCAAGGGGCCATAAGGTTAAGAGCCTTGCACTCCAGATAAGGGAAGTCCATGGGCCAGACACGCTAAGATCCTAAAGATAGCGGCGCAAGGACCTCCTCCAAGGAACCCTAGATAATAGCAGGCAACGCAGAGGTAAACCCTAGTTTTCACCTATATATAGGGCACAAACAAGCCCTATAGAGGTACGTTTTTCACAGTAACACGAGTTTTAACCTAGTTCCCAGATAGACATACAGAGCACAAACCCTAATTGTTCTTGACGGCGCATCTGCTGAGAGCACAAGACAATTAGGGCAACACAGTTTTAGCCATACAGTTTTTAGTCATTGAGATTATTATACAGTTTCTAGTTACTTTGGTGTTTCTCGCTAGCTGACTTGATCGTCGGAGTGCAAACGGTCGCGAGGGCGCCCCTTTGTTCTTCTTTTTCAGGTACTGACAGACGAAGCAAAACGAAGGTGCCCTAGCTCATTAGAACAAGCCACGCATAAAGACGACCCAGGTCAACCGGCCAGAACACCCTTCATCCTAAGCGCATAACCTACCGCGAGCATCTGGTGCTCCCTCTTCCCAGGCTGAGAGGCCTGCAACCTCTCGTCCCAACCATGCTCAGGCAACTCCACCAGTCGCCGGAGGAGCCTCCATTCCCACTCCAGACTACAAGAAACTCTACCCATGGGCCACCTCAACTTTGCTGAAGGAGACTTCTTCAGTAAACTCTGCGCTAGCGGTGCTACGGTTGAAGAAAGGGGACGAACCCAACCTCTCGTTCCACAAGGAGCACGACGAAAAACTGATGGTGCTGCCTTGCCCTCCTGACGTGCCAATCTCCGCAGATGACAAGGGGAACAACGGCGAGTTGTTCTGCTTCATTTACACTACTCTTTTCAAGAAGGTGAAACTCAGGCTTCCCTTCACCCGTTTTGAACGGGAACTATTAACCGAGCTCAACATCGCCGCTGCCCAGCTCCATCCCAACAGCTGGTCATTCGTGCGGGCATTCCAAATTATGTGCGCGCATTTGGGACTACCGGCCTCGGTAGACGTTTTCCTTTTCTTGTTCGAGGCTAAGAACCCTGGAGACCGCCCCTGGGTGAGCTTCAATGGAATTGCTGGGAGATCGATCCTCTCTATCTTCCAGCAATCTTACAAAGATTGGAAGGGAAAGTTCGTCCAAGTGCGCCAAAATGATCAAGACCCTTCGCTGCTCGATGGCTTTCACTTGTACTGGGTAAACAAGGGAAATAAGGACTCTAAAGAAAGCTTCAGAAGGCCAAGAAGTCCTGACAACGTGGGCGAGTTGGACAAGGATCTATGCCTCTTCTGGAAAAGCGTGGCAGCCGCTAACATCACCTTTCCCACCTCTGCAATAATCTCCTTCGAGTTCCTCGAGGGCCAACTCGAAGCTCACATAGGTTAGCACTTACCTCGACATTTAGGTTTTCGTCTTGTGCTGCATCTCTGTTATCTATTATTGGGCGTCCTGCTTGTTGCGCACTAGACTTGGTTTTTATTTCCTGCATTTGTTTGTATCATTCGCACCCGTACTCGTATACTTTACTTTTGCCTTCGCGCTTACTTGTATATTTTTGCACTGTGCAGATCTCATGTTGGGCAAAGGCAAATTGGCAGAACTGAAGGCGCTCGCCCGAACCCACAAATTGGCGTCGGGTTCTCAAACCGTGTCAAACTCGGTGGTGGAGATCGCCGCTGCCCAGGGCAGATCGCCCCCTCAAGGCCCAGCTCCTCCAGAGGCACTGCCCGCCCCTCAACGAAAGAAGCTCGTCTTAAAGAAACCAAAGAGGAAAACTCCTCAAGTGGTTCAAGAAGACGAGGATGAGGATGATGAGGCGTCTGAGGACGGCCTCATTACCAAAAGGAGAAGGGTGGCACCTTCTTCACCACCTGCTCTCCCAACACCAACACCGCTCTCTCCCCCAGCTCCAACACCGCCAGTCCAAGCAGTACCCTTGGCAGCTGCACTTCCTGCGGTTGAAGGCAACGAGCCCAACTTCATGGAGAACCCTCCGAGCGCCTCCACGCCATTCGTATCTGCTGGAGAGGGTCCTCCTTCAACTACCTCAATCGCTGAAGCTGTACCAGGTGGGGATGAAGGTGCTCATAACTCGCCAATACTCATTACCGAGTCCCCCACATCACCACCACGCCAGGAAGCCCAACCTCATCAACCAATTCAAGAGGGTGGTGGTGAGAGTCAGCACCTCCACCAACAGCGGCTGCAAGCCTTCCCCTCGCGGTCAAAGGAATCTGGGGGCCCTTCACGGCTAAGCTCAAAATGATGATATCTCCACACTCAAAGAGGAGAATCGCCTGATAAGAATCGAAGCGGAGAAGCTGTCTTGTAACCTGATGATGGCGGAGATCGACCACTCAAGGGTGGAGGATGCCATGAGTGCCGAGTTGCGGGTCGCACGCAAGGAGACCTCCGATCTACGCCAGGAACTGCACCTCCTAGCTCAAGAGAAGATCGAGCTGGAGAGTAAGCTGGTTCCCTACCGGCTCAAGGTTGCTGACTTGGAGGCATCAATAAAAGCGGATGCAGCCAAGGTAGAGAACCTTGAAAAAAGGTCGGTTGATCGAGAAGTTCTCCTTGGAAAGGTCGAAAAGGAGAGGGATGACGTCGTGGCTAAGCTCGCCAAAGCTAGAGAGGAGAATGAAAAGATTGCTGCAGAGCTAGCCCAGGCGCGGGAGGAAAGCAAAAAGGTTGCTGAAGACCTCGTTCAAGCTCGTGGGAAAACTGAAGAACTGAAGAAACGTGCTGACGAGCTGGAACAGCAAACCGAGGGGCTCAAACAACAAAACGAAGAGCTCGAACTAAGCTCCGCCCAAGTCCTCGCCGCTGGGTTCAACGCCGCCCTGGAGCAAGTCGCCTGCCAGTACCCCGAGCTCGACCTCTCCATGGTATCTGATCCTGCCTGTTGACCAAAACGTTGGGGCCTGCCTCGTCAAACTTGGATCGACGTGTGCACCACTTCAACCTCCGTCCTCCGCCAAGATCCACCTCAAGAACCTGCAAAAGAACAGAGCGGCGCCGCTGCGGCCGATCGCACTCCAACGCCCAAGTCAGTGACCGAACCACCAAATACTAGGAACAACACTCAAGAACTCTCAAGGAGCCGTGCAATGTTCTCTCTCACAGTATACTCTAGAAACTCGCAAGCGTAAAGAAGATAATCTAAACGCGCGTACCTCAGAAGTTCGTTGGGGAACCCTTATATACCTGGCCACTTTCTCTCTCCTGGCAGTTACAGACCTGGACACGTGGCTCGCATCCAGTCGTACACGTGCCATCATCTGGAGCCTCCTTGACTTGGGCGCTGCTTCTGACTCTCATTTGGCTAAGTTACTTATGCATGGTACTGCCCAGTGCATAGTTGTCCTGGAGTGTGATCTCTACTGGGATTGGCGAGTTAGGGTGCCTTCGTATACACCTTCCCTGTGGTCTCGCCGGCCGCCTTCATAATCTGTACCACCTTCATCTTCGGCGATGTGCTTGCTCCGGCGATCTCTAATCAGTTGGTCGCCTAAGTTCATATCTGGCGACTTCGTCTTCAACTTGGTGATCGCCGGTATTGGTGTGATGGAGATCGGAGCACGCCAACTTGATAACTGGCGACTACACGAACCCCCCGACCTCCTTCCCTTTTGCCAGCCTGGCGTCCTCTCAACACGCCTATACAATAACTTGATGCCACGTCATCACTTCCGACTACCAGGGCGGTACACAAGCCCCCCAGTCTTAAGCGACGACTTGTCCAGCGAAAAGACTAAAGGAGTCACGTCAATACCAATCTACGTGGCGCTGGCGCAGAATTTCAAGCGGTTGTACTTTCTGCTTTTCTGACGCTCCACCAAACACTCCTCCCATCACTCGACACGTGGCTTCATCAACGGTTACCTTCAATTGTCGTATGCGCTTCCAAACCCATTTCGAAAAACCCTTTAAACCCATTTCCTTTCACTGTTCCATCACTTTCTTCGTATTCTCAGACGCTCCAACTCTCTTATGCAAAAGCTCTCAACGTTCTTCAACCTCCTGAATCACCAACTTCCCTCATCACTTTCCCGATCATAAAAAGGTACTTCCTTTACTTCTTCTGCTGGTTTTTCCTGCATTTTAACCGATTCGCATCATCCTTTAACTGTCTGGTGCATACGTTGTGGGTTGTTTTTTCTATTTTCCCTTCTTCGTAACTTAGGGCTTTGTCTTCGTTGTAACGAACCTTCGTTCGTTCATTTTCCACCCTTCTCTTGTGATCGAGTCAGCCTCTGCAAACCCTGATCACCTTTTCTTTTCTTCTTCCTTTTCAGCTTCCGTGATGACTCGCTCAAAGATCACCCCCAATCCTCCTCCTTCGTCACGAAACCCCTCTTCTCAAGCACACAACCCACCGCGAGCACGCGGTGCTTCATCTTCTCAGGCTGAGAGGCCTGCACCTTCCCGCCCCAACTTGGCCCAGGCTACTCCGCCTGTCAACGGAGGAGGCTCCGTCCCCTCGCCAGATTTCAAAAAACTATACCCATGGGCCAACTCAACCTTGCTGAAGGAAACCTCCTCGGTGAACTCTGCTGGGGCGGTTCTTCGACTGACGACAGGGGATGAGCCACACCAGTCGTTCCATAAGGAGCACGACGAAAAAATGACGGTGTTGCCTTGCCCCCCCGACCTGCCAGTCTGCGCCGATGACAAGGGGAACAATGGTGTGCCGTTCTGCTTCGTCTACACCACCCTGTTCAAGAAGGTGAAACTTAGGTTTCCCTTCACCCACTTTGAAAGGGAGCTTCTTACCGAGCTCAACATCGCCGCCGCCCAGCTTCATCCCAACAGTTGGGCGTTCGTACGGGCGTTCCAGATAATGTGCGATCACTTGGGGCTGCCAGCATCAGTGGATGTCTTCCTCTTTCTTTTCGAAGCCAAGCACCCAGGAGATCGCCTGTGGGTGAGCTTGAACGGAATTGCTGGGAGGTCGATCCTTTCTATCTTCCAGCAATCCTACAAAGACTGGAAGGGCAAATTCGTCCAGGTGCGCCCCAATGACAAGGACGCTTCTTTGCTCGACGGTTTCCCCTTGTATTGGGTAAAGAAGGGGAACAAAGAGTCCAAAGGCAGCTTCAGGAGGCCAAGGAGTCCTGATAGCATGGGTGCCTTGGACAGGGACCTATGCTTCTTCTGGAAGAGTGTGGCAGACGCCAACATCACCTTCCTCACCACCACACTCGTCTGCTTTGAGTTCTTCGAGGACCAACTCGAAATTCGCATAGGTTAGAACTCACTTCAACGTCTAAGTCTCTATCTTGACATTTCCTTTGTTAACTGTTTCTGGGCGTCTTGTGCGTTGCGCGCAAGACTTTGGTTTTATTTTCTGCACCATTTATCTGCTTCTGCTGCATAATGCCTTATGTGTTTACCTTTTCTCTGAACTAACCCATGCACCTTTGCATTATGCAGATCGCATGTTGGGCCAGGGCAAACTTGCTGAACTAAGGGCGCTCGCCCGAGCCCATGGGTTGGCATCGGGTTCCCAAACCGTGCCAAACTCGGTGGTGGAGATCGCCGCCGCACAGGGCAGATCGCCACCAAAAGGCCCAACTCCCCCCGAGGTCCAACCCGCCAACCAACGCAAGAAGCTTATCCTCAGGAAGCCAAAGAGGAAAGCCCCCCAAGTAGTCCAAGAAGAAGAAGAAGATGATGATGAGGCGACAGAGGATGGCCTTGTTACCAAGAGGAAGAGGGTGGCGCCTTCTTCACCACCAGCTCCACCTCCACTTCCTACATCAACACCGCCATCCACACCAGCTCCGTCTCCAACGTTGCCTCCTCCACCAGCTCCTGCCTCGCCAGTCCAAGCAATTCCATTGGCGTCTGCGCCCCCTGTGGTTGAGGCCCCCGAGCCAAACTTCATAGAGAACCCCCGAGCGCCTCCACGCCTTATGTATCAGCTGGAGGGGGTCCTCCTTCAAACGCCTCAACCGCAAACGCTGCACCAGTCGGGGATGAAGGTGCTCATCACTCCCCAATTCTTATCACTGAATCCCCGACGTCGCCGCCACGCCAAGAAGCACCCGCTGAGCAACCAACTCAAGAAGGTGGCGGCGAAAACCAGCAGCAAGCCCACCCGGTGCCTCCACAAGCCAACCTCTCTCTTGAGGTCAAGAGGATGTGGGAGCCTTTCTCGGCCAAACTGAAGATGATGGCAGAGGACTTCCCCACCATCATCTCTAAAGCTGTGGAGAGCTCTACCAGGAAGCTCCAGGATGACCTCTTCGCACTCCGAACTGAGAACAGCACCATAAGGATTGAGGCGGAGAGGTTATCCTGCAATCTTACACTCGCCAAGATTGAACACTCCCGAGTAGAAGATGCCATGAGCACCGAGCTCCGGGTGGCGCGCAAGGAGGCCACCGATCTACGCCATAAGGTGCAGCTTTTGGCTCAAGAGAAAATTGAGCTGGAGAGCAAGATTGTACCTTACCGCGTCAAAGTGGCTGACCTGGAGGCCTTAATCAAAGCTGATGCCGCCAAGGTGAAGAACCTCGAGAAAAGGTCAGCCGATCGGGAGGTCTTCCTGGGAAAGGTGGAGAAGGAGAGGGACGACACCATGGCTAAGCTTGCCAAAGCCAACGAAGAAAAAGGGAAGCTCGCCGCTGAACTGGGCCAGGTGCAGGCAGAATCTGTACCGTCCCGTATCCGGGCGTTGACTAAGTCAAAGTCAAAGTCAACAGCTGGAGAGTCAAAGTCAACGGCTGGAGAGTCAAAGTCAACGCAGGGCGTCGCCCAGGTGGAGAGACGCCAAGAGGAAGCATCGCCAAGGCAAGGCGTCGCCTAGGTCAAGGCGTCGCCCAACCAGGGCGTCGCCAGATCAAACAGTGCTAAAGCAAGGCAATCACGGTGTGGTTCCCCGATACCCATGGGTAGGAAAGACCATGGAGGGAGCGACGCCGTGGGAAGGCCTCAGGTCCTGATAACCCGGGGCAGTGATAAAGAGAAGGAAAAGGTGGCTTCAAGGCCATAGTAATAGTACCAGTGTAGGGCAGCCTGACTCGTGAAGTGCTCCTCCCGCCCCAGAGACGCCTGTGGGGCAGATACGACTCAAGAGGAAAGTCACGCCCAGGGCAACCGGGTGCAGAGTACAAAAGGAAGGCAGATACGCTCTCAAAGTAAGTGGCTAGATACTTGGGGGCATGAATTGGCACCCAAAAAGTCACCCCTAGCGCAGTAGCACTCCCAAGCAGAAGGACTCACACGTAGAAACGTCCCCAGATGGGGCAGAAACGCCCCCAGATGGGGTCACGGCGTCGTGAGGCCCTCCACGTGTACAACAGCCTTGTCAGAATGGAAACACCCTTTAGTCAGGTGCCAGGTAATTAAAAGTCATTCAATACAGTTTCCCTTTCGAGCATTCAGGTACTATAATGGCTCCCAAGCGTTTCAACGTCTTAAATGCGCTACGTTTTCTAATTAAACGCTTTAGAGTGCGTTACGTTTGTGATTAAAAGCGCTTTAAGGCGCTTTAAATGCTTGGGTAGTTTAAATAGCGCGGAGAATGTTGGAAAAAGGGTTGGAACTTTCGGCAAATTTAGCAGAGAACTCTCTAGTCGCTTGCTCGTGCTTGAAGGTTACGTACAAGTGACTGTGGGATATTTCTGCCTGAAGGAGACAACACACACACATATACACAGTTCTTTTTACCACCTTCAGAGTGCTATACGCGATGCTCAGAGACGTAGGTGGACAGTTTTGGTGTTTCTTGCTGGCTGACTTGAGCGTCGGAGTGCACACGGCCGCTAGGGTGCCTTTTTGTCTTCTTTTTTGCAGGAATCCACAGGCAACGAGGGGGAAGGAGTCCCTAGCTGACGGTTGAGGTCGCGCACGAAGACGTCTCGGTCAACCGGACGGAACAGAATCCAAGAAGGCTACTGAAGACCTTCTTCAAGCTCAAGAAGCAGTCGAAGAACTGAAGAGCTGAAGAAGCAAGCTGAAGATCTGAAGTAGCAGAATGAGGGGCAAAAGAAACAAGTCGAAGATCTTGAGCTGAGCTCTGCCCAGATTCTAGCTGCTGGATTCGAGGCCGCCCGGGAACAGTTCGCCTGCTTGTATCCCGATTTGGATCTTGCCATGGTGTCCCTGAACAACGAGGTGGTGGATGGGAAGGTTGTTCCTGCTGAAGACTAATTGATTCCCTCCATCCACTACCTTTATGCTTTCTCCCTTACCCCATCTGCTTGTAATAAGCTTTCTATTTTTCTGATTTTTCTGTACATGTGCCCTGAACTGATATCCACTTAATGATAAAGTCTTTGTATTTCTCTTGTAACTTCTTTGGCTGCTTTAACTTTTCTTGCACAATTTACTTCAAAGAAATAACTTGGTAATTTCGTAAGCGCAATCATATACTTAACTGTTTCGAACCACCGATCTTCGGACAATAACGCTTTAACAACTTGTAATCTCAAGGTAATGAACCTTAATGTAAAATCACTCTTCAAATAACAAACTCAAATCAACTAATGGCTTAAGACATCGCTCACCCGATCTACCTTATCAAAACGGGTCTTAACTTTCTTGCCATTGCTTGAATTTTTCCTGGTCGCCAAAGACTCTTGGCGATATCAGCTTCTTCCTGGCTTCATAACTTGGCCATTGTTCCTACATCTGAGGGTAGAGGCGCCTTTCGGATCCTTCTTTACCTCCCTGATCTTCGGAACAAGAGACCGGGTGGCTAGGCGTTCTCTTCGAATCTGCCTTAGTCACCTAACAAACTTCTTTCGCCCTTTACACCATACCTGAACTCGTTCGAGACGAGAAGGATTTTATCTTGCCTGAACTCGCTCATCGGCGAGAAGGTCTTTAACTCGCCTGAACTCGCTCATAGGCGAGAAGGTCTTTAACTCGTGCCTCTACATTGCCCCAGGGGTTACATCTCCTCTCCCCAGAAACACTGAGGACTTTTCGCTAGTGCCTCTACATTGCCCCAGGGGTTACATCTCCTTTCCCCCAGAAACACTGAGGACTTTTCACTGGTGCCTCTACATTGCCCCAAGGGTTACATCTCCTCCCCCCCAGAAACACTGAGGACTTTTCACTGGTGCCTCTACATTGCCCCAGGGGTTACATCTTCTCCCCCCAGAAACACTGAGGACTTTTCACTGGTGCCTCTACATTGCCCCAGGGGTTACATCTTCTCCCCCCCAGAAACACTGAGGACTTTTCACTCTTCCTCGCCTGCACTCGCTCGACGGCGAGGAGGTCTTTATCTCGCCTCAAAACGCGCGAGGGCGTTGAGGTCTTTTAACTGGTGCCTCCGATCGCCGAAAGACGATGAGGACTTTAACTTTAGCTGATGCCTCCGATCGCCGAAAGACGATGAGGACTTATAAACTTTTTTAGCATGCAATATATCTTTAACTTGCCTTATATCACATATAAGTGACAAGGTCTTTCTTCAAAACTTTTGGAAAACAACAAGCATGCAATCTAAACAACTTAAACTTCGAAAACTCTTCTTTATTGGGTGGCCTCATTAAAAGCCCTCCTTAGGAAAAAAGATTGCCCCCTTCAAACTGTTTTAACAGAGACATTGTAATATAACTTCGTGTTTGTCTTACTTACAACGTTCTTAACTGTAATATAACTTGAGGTGCGTGGCGTTCCAGGTGCGAGGAATCGCTCCTCCTTCCAATGTCTCTAAGCGGTACGCGCCGTTCCCGAGCGCCTCGGTTATTCTGAACGGTCCCGTCCACTTAGGCGACAGCTTTTTCTCCATCTCGTACTGGTGGGCTTTCCTCATCACCAGGTCGCCTTCTCTGAACTGTCTTGGCATCACCTTCGAGTTATATCTTCGTTCAATCCTTCTCTTCACCGCCTCAACTTTCAATCTCGCCTCTTCCCTGACCTCATCCAGTAGATCCAGGTTCAACCTTCTCTCTTCATTCGAGTCTTCCTCCACGATGTTCTGGAATCTTGGCGAGCTCTCCTGGATTTCTACTGGAATCATTGCGTCGCACCCATAGACCAAGCTGAACGGGGTCTCATGGGTTCCTGACTGCTCGGTGGTGTGGTACGCCCAAACTATACGGGGTACCTCCTCAGCCCACGATCCCTTGGCTTTCTCTAACCTTCTCTTCAACCCTCTCAGCAACACCCGATTGGCTGACTCTACTTGGCCATTCGTCTGAGGGTGCTCGACGGATGCAAACACTTGTTGAATTCCCACCCCTTCGCACAGCTTCTTCAACAGGTGACTTGCAAACTGAGTCCCGTTGTCCAACACCAGGCGCTTGGGCACACCAAACCGGCACACGATGTTCTTCCACACGAAACCTTCGATCTTGTGTGCGGTGATCTGGGCCACTGGTTCTGCTTCGATCCACTTGGTGAAGTACTCAATCGCCACCACCAAGTACTTCATCTGCCTGATAGCCAGCGGGAATGGTCCCAGGATGTCGATTCCCCATGTATGAAACGGCCAGGGGCTGTAAATCGACTTCAACTCCCCAGGAGGCGCCTTGTGCCAATCGGCGTGTTGTTGGCATTGTTTGCAGCACTGCGCATACCTCTTGCAATCTTCTCTCATCGTTGGCCTGTAGTAACCTGCACGGAGAGTCCTTGCGGCCAGAGCTCGACCCCCGACGTGGCTTCCGCATATCCCTTCATGGAGCTCTGCCATAATTCTCGTGCATTTCTCGCCATGCACACATTCCAGGAGTGGGTGAGTGAACCCAAACCTGTACAACTCGCCATCAATCATTGTGTACTTGCTGGAATTCTTCTTTATCTTCCTAGCCTCTGTCGGATCCAGCGGGAGAAGGCCATCTGCCAGGCAGCGCTTATACTGCGTTACCCAGGTGTCTGGCTCATGCGTAGCGCAAACCTGCGTCATGTTTACCCTCTCCCCCCGACATGCTCTTATTCTCGACGATCTTAAGGTCTCTTGAGTTAGGGACCTATGACTTCTCGCCGATTTTTCCGTCGACTTGCTTATTTGAAGAACCAGGTGATCTGCCACAAATGTTCTAGGCGTCTTCAGAGTTTCTTGAATCACCGTCCTCTGCCTACCCCCCTTGCCTGAACTGGCGAGCTTAGCTAGCAAGTCAGCTCGGGCATTCTGCTCTCTGGGCACATGCACCACTTCAAAGGAGGCAAAGGAACTCTTCAATTCCTGTACATACTCCAGGTAAGCCGCCATTTGTGGATCTTTAGCCTGGAACTCGCCTGTTACTTGCCCCGTGACCAGCAACGAGTCACTCTTTGCCATCAACACCCTAGCTCCCATCTCTTTGGCCAGCAAGATCCCGGCGATCAGCGCCTCATATTCTGCATGATTATTGCTGGCCTTGAAGGCGAACCTCAAGGACTGTTCGATCAGCAGGCCGTTGGGTCCCTCCAAGATGACTCCAGCACCGCTACCCTGCTGGTTCGACGATCCATCCACTGAGAGTACCCATCGGAAGTCGTCCCCTTCAACCCGTGTCGCTTCAGACGAGAACTCGACCACGAAGTCTGCGAAGATCTGTCCCTTGATCGGGCCTCGGGGCTCATACTTAATATCAAACTCTGACAGCTCCACTGCCCACTTCACCATCCTTCCCGCAACATCGGGCTTCTTCAAGACCTTTTGGATAGGCAGGTCGGTCATCACCAGTATCTTGAAGCTGTGGAAATAGTGGCGCAACCTCCTCGCCGAAAATACCACAGCCAGCGCAGCCTTCTCCAGGGCCTGGTACCTCGTTTCGGGGCCCTGCAACACTTTACTAACAAAGTAAATAGACTTCTGAGCCTGATCTTGGTCCTGGGCGAGCACCGCACTCACCGCCCTCTCAGTTACAGCAAAATACAACCTGAGAGGGGTTCCCACCAGCGGCTTGCACAAAACCGGCGGGCTCGCCAAATACTCCTTCAGTTTGACGAAGGCTTCTTCACACTCCTTCGTCCAGGAAAACTTGTTATTCCGTCTCAAGCACTGAAAATAGGGATGGCCCTTTTTAAATGCGTAGACCAGCATTTCCTCATCTTTGGCCGGCGATCTGACCATCTGCGCCCCAAAGCGATTCAAGTAGTCCCTAAGGGACTCTCCCTGATATTGCCTTATATCAAACAAATCATAAGACACCCTGGGCGGTGCCTTATTCACGATGTACTGCTCGACGAAAATCTTCGAAAACTGTTGGAAGTTGGTTATGTGACCTGTAGGCAGGCTCACAAACCATTCCAGCGCCGTTCCCTGGAGTGTGCTCACAAACATCTTGCAGTACACGGCGTCTGACCCTCCTGACAGCATCATCTGCGTATGGAACGTGGTGAGATGAGCTTCAGGATCCTCCACGCCGGTGAAAACAGCCTTCACCGGTACCACACTCGTAGGGATGGGCGTGTCAGTAATCGCCTGAGCAAAAGGCATAGGAAAAACACGAGGCGGCGTTGACGGCGCGACCTCTTCAGCAATAGGACGCCCTCGCTGCTCCTGAAGAGCTTGACGCAGCTCTTCAGTCACTTTGCTAAGCTCATCATTCCTGGCCCGAGAGGCGACCAGGTCCTCGTGCATTCTCGCCTGTTCTATGCGCGAGGCTTCCACATTCGCCTGCAACGAACGCATAATCTCCACCATCTGCGCCATGGTCATGGCGGCGGCGCCTTCAGCAGCAACGGGCGCAACTGGACTTGAACGGTTGCTTCTCATTTTTCTCATGAAACTTGACGAATCACAGAGCGCAACGAATAACACCTCCTTCAGCGACGATCGATTCAGCGATCAATCGGTCAGAACTTCGCGACACTTCGCAAGAAACCTTCAAGAACACAGTGAACCTCCACAGAAACCTGCAAATCCACCAAAAACCACCGCTTCTTCCACGAAAAACCAATGCGAGCCAAAGAACTCAAATCTCACCGAACGAATCTCGCGTAAGCAATAGAAAGCTTCACCTCACCGAACAAAAATCCAGACGAACGGTGGAAAACGCGAAATCACCGAACAAATCTTAGACGAACAGCGAACTATGGTTGCACCAGCACACAACCACGCAGAAAGCTACAAAAACCTCCAAGAACTCACGCTGTGGATGGGAACAGGTTTTACAGGGCCCCACGGTGGGCGCCTGATGATCCTGCCTGTTGACCAAAACGTTGGAGCCTGCCTCGTCAAACTTGGATCGACGTGTGCACCACTTCAACCTCCGTCCTCCGCCAAGATCCACCTCAAGAACCTGCAAAAGAACAGAGCGGCGCCGCTGCGGCCGATCGCACTCCAACGCCCAAGTCAGTGACCGAACCACCAAATACTAGGAACAACACTCAAGAACTCTCAAGGAGCCGTGCAATGTTCTCTCTCACAGTATACTCTAGAAACTCGCAAGCGTAAATAAGATAATCTAAACGCACGTACCTCAGAAGTTCGTTGGGGAACCCTTATATACCTGGCCACTTTCTCTCTCTTGGCAGTTACAGACCTGGACACGTGGCTCGCATCCAGTCGTACACGTGCCATCATCTGGAGCCTCCTTGACTTGGGCGCTGCTTCTGACTCTCATTTGGCTAAGTTACTTATGCATGGTACTGCCCAGTGCATAGTTGTCCTGGAGTGCGATCTCTACTGGGATTGGCGAGTTAGGGTGCCTTCGTATACACCTTCCCTGTGGTCTCGCCGGCCGCCTTCATAATCTGTACCACCTTCATCTTCGGCGATGTGCTTGCTCCGGCGATCTCTAATCACTTGGTCGCCTAAGTTCATATCTGGCGACTTCGTCTTCAACTTGGTGATCGCCGGTATTGGTGTGATGGAGATCGGAGCACGCCAACTTGATAACTGGCGACTACATGAACCCCCCGACCTCCTTCCCTTCTGCCAGCCTGGCGTCCTCTCAACACGCCTATACAATAACTTGATGCCACGTCATCACTTCCGACTACCAAGGCGGTACAGTATCAATATGTAACGAAGTGGTGGATGGGAAGATCGTGCCTTCTGAAGATTAACCGCTTCCCTCCATCACTTATTTCCTGAAACTTATGCTTGTTCCTTCTTGTACAAATTTTTCTTTTCTTTGTATTCGAACTGGCACAACTTTATTATAAATTTTTCCGCTTCCACATGTGGTTTTTCTGTTTACTTTGCTTCTCCTTGTAGAAAACCGCTTAAACAAATTAACTTAGCGATTCTGCGGGCGCAACCGTTTACTTACTGCTTCGAACTCGATCAAACTATCAACTTTCGAACGATAGCATTCTAATAACTTGTGAACTTAAGGCAATGAGCTTCAGCGTGAAACTACTTACTAAACAGCAAGTTTCAATCCAACTGATAGTTTAAGACATAGTTCACCTGATCTGCTCCATCAAAACGGGCCCTTACTCTTGCCATCGCCTGAATCTCCTCTGATCGCCATCGAGTCCCGGCGATGTAAGCCTCCTTTTGCCTTCATAACTTGGCTATTGTTCCCTCATCTGGGGTAGAGGCGCCTTTCGGATCCTTCTCTACCTCCCTGAGTTTCAAAACAATAAGCCGGATAACTAGGCGTTCTCTTCGAACCTACCTTAGCTATCCTTTAAACTTCTTCCACCCTCCACACCGTACCTAAACTCGTTCTAGACGAGAAGGATTTTATCTTGCCTGAACTCGCTCGACGGCGAGAAGGTATTTATCTTGCCTGAACTCGCTCGACGGCGAGCAGGTCTTTATCTTGCCTGAACTCGCTCGACGCCGAGAAGGACTTTATCTCGCCTGAACTCGCTCGATAGCGAGAAGGACTTTATCTGATGCCTCTACTTTGCCCAGGGATTACATCTCCTCTTCCCTGGATGCACTACGGACTTTTAACTTGCTCTCGCCTGCACTCGCACAAAGTCGAGGAGGACTTTAACCGGTGCCTCAACTTGCCCAGGGCGTACATCTCCTCCCCCTTGGATGCACTGAGGACTTTATCTCTTTCTCGCCTGCACTCGCTCGACGGCGAGGAGGTCTTTATCTCTTTCTCGCCTCAGGACGCGCGAGGGCGTTAAGGTCTTTTAAACGTTGCTGGTGCCTCCGATCGCCGAAAGACGATGAGGACTTTTAACTTTAACGGATGTCGCCAATCGCCGAAAAGCGATGGGGACTTAAAAACTTTTTAGAAGGCATGCAACATAACTTCAAACTTCCCTTAAATCACATACGAGTGACAAGGTCTTTTTTCAAAACTTTCATAACAACAACAAGCATGCAATCTAAAACACTTTAAACTTTGAAAACTCTTCTTTATTGGGTGGCTTCATTAAAAACCCTCCTTAGGGAAAAAAGAGTGCCCCCTTCAAACTGTTTTAACCGAAAGATTGCAAAACTCTTCGTGTTTGTTTTTACTTACAAAGCTTTTAACTGTAATATAACTTGAGGTGCGTGGCGTTCCAAGTGCGAGGAATCGCCCCTCCTTCCAATGTTTCTAAGCGGTAGGCGCTGTTCCCGAGCGCCTCGGTTATTCTGAACGGTCCCGTCCACTTAGGCGACAACTTGTTCTCCATCTCGTACTGATGGGCCTTCCTCATCACCAGGTCGCCTTCTTTAAACTGCCTCGGCATCACCTTCGAGTTATACCTTCGTTCAATCCTTCTTTTCACTGCCTCAGCTTTTACTCTCGCCTCCTCCCTGACCTCATCCAGCAAATCCAGATTCAGCCTTCTTTCCTCATTCGAGTCTTCCGCTACAAAGTTCTGAAATCTCGGCGAGCTCTCCTGGATTTCCACTGGAATCATTGCGTCGCATCCATAGACCACGCTAAACGGGGTCTCATGGGTTCCTGACTGCTCGGTGGTGTGGTACGCCCAAACTATACGGGGTACCTCCTCAGCCCACGATCCCTTGGCTTTCTCTATTCTTCTCTTCAAGCCTCTTAGCAATACCCGATTGGCGGACTCTACTTGGCCATTTGTCTGAGGGTGCTCGACGGATGCAAATACTTGTTGAATTCCCACCCCTTCGCACAGCTTCTTCAACAGGTGACTTGCAAACTGAGTCTCGTTGTCCGACACCAGGCGCTTAGGCACACCAAACCGGCACACGATGTTCTTCCATACAAAGTTCTCGATCTTGTGTGCGGTGATCTGGGCCACTGGTTCTGCTTCGATCAACTTGGTGAAATATTCAATTGCCACCATCAAGTACTTCATCTGCCTGATCGCCAATGGGAAAGGTCCTAGAATGTCGATCCCCCATGTATGAAACAGCCAAGGGCTGTAAATCGACTTCAACTCCTCGGGAGGCGCCTTGTGCCAATCAGCGTGTTGCTGACATTGCTTGCAACACTGTGCATACTTCTTGCAGTCCTCCCTCATTGTAGGCAAATAGTAACCTGCACGGAGGGTTCTTGCGGCCAGAGCTCGACCCCCGACGTGACTTCCGCATATCCCTTCATGGAGCTCGGCCATGATTCTTGCACATTTCTCTCCGTGCACACATTCCAGGAGCGGGTGCGTGAACCCAAACCTATACAGCTCGCCATCAATCATTGTGAACTTGCTGGAGTTTTTCTTTATCTTCCTAGCCTCCGTCGGATCCAGCGGGAGAAGGCCATCTGCCAGGCATCGCTGGTACTGTGTTATCCACGGGTCTGGCTCATGCGTAGCGCAGGCCTGCGTCATGTTCACCCTCTCCCCCCGACATGCTCTTATTCTCGGCGATCTCAAGGTTTCCTGAGTCAAAGACCTGTGACTCCTCGCCACTTTCTCCGTCGATTTGCTTATTTGAAGAACCAGGTGGTCTGCCACAAATGCCCTAGGCATCTTCAGAGTTTCTTGGATCACCATCCTCTGCCTACCCCCCTTGCCCGAACTGGCGAGCTTAGCTAGCAAGTCAGCTCGGGCATTATGCTCTCTGGGCACATGCACCACTTCGAAGGAGACAAAGGAACTTTTTAACTCCTGCACATACTCTAGGTAAGCCGCCATTTGTGGATCCTTGGCCTAGAACTCGCCTGTTACTTGTCCCGTGACCAACAGCGAATCACTCTTAGCCATTAGCACCCTAGCTCCCATCTCCTTGGCCAGCAAGATTCTGGCGATCAGCGCCTCATATTCTGCTTGATTGTTGCTGGCTTTGAAGGCAAACCTCAGGGACTGCTCAATCAGCATACCGTTGGGCCCTTCCAGGATGACTCCAGCACCGCTACCCTGCTGGTTCGACGATCCGTCCACTGAGAGCACCCAACGAAAATCATCCCCCTCAACTCGCGCTGCTTCTGACGAGAGCTCGACCACGAAATCAGCAAAAATCTACCCCTTGATCGGACCTCGGGGCTCATACTTGATATCGAACTCCGACAGCTCCACCGCCCACTTCACCATCCTCCCAGCTACATCGGGCTTCTTCAGAACCTTCTGGATGGGCAAGTCGGTCATCACCAGTATTGTAAAGCTGTGAAAATAGTGGCGCAACCTCCTCGCCGAAAATACCACAGCCAGCGCGGCTTTCTCCAAGGCCTGATACCTCGCCTCCGGGCCCTGCAGCACCTTGCTGACGAAATAAATAGGCTTTTGAGCCTGGTCTTGGTCTTGGGCGAGCACCGCACTCACCGCCCTCTCAGTCACAGCAAAGTACAACCTAAGAGGGGACCCCACCAACGGTTTGCACAAAACCGGCGGGCTCGCCAGGTACTCTTTAAGCTTGACGAAGGCCTCTTCACACTCCTTCGTCCAGGTAAACTTGTTGTTCCGCCTTAAACACTGGAAATACGGATGGCCTTTCTCTCCGCTAGCCGACACGAAACGGGACAGGGCGGCCATCCGACCTGTAAGTTGCTGCACCTCCTTCACGGTAGTTGGGCTCCTCATCGCCAAGATGGCAGCACACTTATCAGGATTGGCCTCTATTCCTCTTTCAGTTAAGAGGAATCCCAAGAACTTCCCCGCCTCCACGCCAAAAATGCACTTCTCGGGGTTCAGCTTTAACCTGAACTTGGCGATTGTGGTGAACAACTCCTCTAAGTCCGCAACGTGCTTGCTCTTCTCCGGCGAGGTCACGACCATATCATCCACGTACGCTTGCACATTCCTCCCCAGCATCGGTGCAAGGACCCTATCCATCAGCCTTTGGTACGTGGCCCCCGCGTTCTTCAGCCCAAAGGGCATCACCTTGTAGCAGTAGCACGATCTCTCGGTCATGAAGGCGGTCTTCTCTTCATCCATGGGATGCATCTTTATCTGGTTGTACCCCATGAAGGCGTCCAGGAAACTTAGCAACTTGCACCCTGCAGCACTGTCGACCAGGGCGTCTATGCTTGGCAAAGGATACGAATCCTTTGGGCAAGCCTTGTTCAGGTCAGTGAAATCGACGCACATGCGCCACTTCCCATTGCTTTTCTTCACCAGTACGACATTGGCCAGCCACTCAGGGTACTGGACTTCCCTGATATGGCCTGCGGCGAGGAGCTTCTGTGTTTCATCCTTGATCGCCTGCCTTCTCTCCTCGTTGAACTTCCTTCTTCTCTGTCGCACTAGTCTGACCTGGTTGTCCATTGCTAGATGGTGGCACAAGAAGTCGGGGTCGATTCCCGGCATGTCTGAAGCAGACCATGCAAAAGCATCCAGATGCCGCTCTATCACCTTGGCGATCTGGTCTTGGAGCTTAGCCTCCAAGGATCTTCCCAACTTGAATACCTTTCCCCCGATCTCCCTTTCGAGCCACTCCTCGACGGGTTTGGGTCTAGCTTCCCTGGCAATCACCGCCCTGGCGATCACCGCCCTGGCGATTCCCAGCTCCCTCGCTTCCTCTGGGCGGTTCCTCGCCTCTTCTTCCCGATCGGCATTCTCTCCCTCAGCCTCGGCATCCATCATGGTGACGTCGCCTCCGGCGGCCACCTCCATCGCCGCATCAACAACTCGCCATTCTGTTGGCTTGGGCTTCACACCGGGAGGCGGCGTCGTTGTGATGTAACTTACTGACCTCTTGTTTTTCAGGCTATTCTCATAGTATTTCTTCGCCTCCTTCTGGTCAGATTTGATGGTGATCACCACCCCTTTCATCGATGGCAACTTCACCTTCATGTGCCTGGTTGAAGGCATAGCTCCTATTCTGTTGAGTGTTGGTCTTCCCAACAGAATGTTATATGCTGAGGGAGCATTCACGACGAGGTACTTGATTTTCTCCGTCCTCGAGCCCGCCTCATCCGTGAATGTAGTTCTTAACTCTATATACCCCCTGACCTCCACCTGATCGCCAGCGAAACCATACAAACACCCTCCATAGGGCCTCAGCTGGTCAAGGGGCAACTGCAGCTGTGTGAAAGTCGGCCAGAACATCACATCTTCCGAGCTTCCTTGGTCCACCAGAACCCTGTGGACCTTCCTTCCCGCCGTAACAAGCGAGATGACTATTGGATCGTTGTCATGAGGCACAACGTCCCTGAGATCTTCCCTTGTGAACGTGATGTCCACATCTGGCGAGTGGTCCTCGAACATGTCCACCGTCATTACAGACCTCGCATACTTCTTCCTCTGCGACGCGGTGCATCCACCACCCGAGAAACCTCCCGCGATGGTGTGGATCTCTCCGTGGGTGAGCATTTCGTGCTGCTGAGCCTCACCACCCGCCGGCTGGGAGCTCGACGCGCCCCCCGTCCTTCTGTCCAGCAGGTAATCATTTAGGAACCCGCTCTTGACCAGGTCGTCGAGCTGGTATCCTAATGCCAAACATGAGTCCACGGTGTGGCCAAAACCCTGGTGGAATTCGCACCAGGCGTCTGGCTTTGGTCCCAACACCTTGTCGCCCACCTTCTCGGGTGCCTTGAGCCTGGCTGCTATATTGGGGATGGCGATCAGGTCCGCCAGCCCCATGACAAACTTATGCTTTGGCGGGCGATTGTACTCCCCGGGGCGCCCTGGGCCCCTGCCCTTGTTTTTCCTTGGATCATAAGGATGGCGGGTCCTTTGATCCCTCTTGGCCGCCGCTGCCTCCAGCACCCTCTGTGGCTGGATCCTGGTCTGGGCACGTGGCCTGGCGGGGGCCACGCTCCCTCTCTTCTCGGCGACCTCACTCTCATCGGCGATGTGGGCCACCGCAAGTCGCCTAACCTCAGCAAACGTGGCAGGGTGAGCCCTGATCAACGCCTCGCAGAAAGGTCCCGGCAGCACGCCCTTTTTGAAGGCGTAGACCAACATCTCTTCGTCCTTGGCCGGCGAGCGGACCATCTGCGCCCCAAAACGATTCAAGTAGTCCCTGAGGGACTCTCCCTAGTACTGCCTTATGTCGAACAGATCATAAGACACCCTAGGTGGCGCCTTGTTCACTATGTACTGCTCGACGAAAAGCTTCGAAAACTGCTGGAAATTGGTTATGTGGCCTGTAGGCAAGCTCACAAACCATTCCAGCGTTGTTCCCTGGAGCGTGCTCACAAACATCTTGCAATACACAGCATCCGAGCCTCCTGACAGCATCATCTGCGTGTGGAACGTGGTGAGATGTGCCTCAGGATCCTCCACACCGGTGAAAGTAACCTTCACGGGTACCACACTCGCAGGGATAGGCGTGTCTGCGATCGCCTGAGCAAATGGCATGGGGAAAACGCGAGGTGGCGACGACGGCGCGACCTCTTCAGCGACTGGGCGCCCTCTCTGCTCCTGAAGAGCTTGGCGCAATTCCTCAGTCACTTTGCTGAGCTCTTCATTCCTGGCTCGAGAGGCGACTAGGTCCTCATGCATTTTTGCCTGCTCTATGCGCGAGGCTTCCACATTCGCCTGCAGCGCACGCATGATCTCCACCATCTGCGCCATAGTCATGGCGCCTTCAGCAGCAACTGGCACAACTGGACTTGAACGGTTGCTTCTCATGAAAACTTAGCAGACCACAACGAGCGACGAACAAAACTTCCTTCAGCAACGATCGACCCAACAATCAATCAGTCAGAACTTCGCAAACTCCAAAGAACTTCAAGAACGCAATCTCAACAGCAAAGACCTTCGCAGAAACTTGCAATCTCAGCACGAACCTACCACTCCTCCACCAAAACTTCTGATTCACCGGCCAATAGTCCGAACGAACGTCGAAGCTTCGATTTCACCGATTAATACTCGCGTAAAAGCGAAAAACTTCTCCTCACCGAACAAGAACTCAAACAAACGGGGAAAAACCTCAATTCTCCGAAAAAAACCTCGAACGAACAGTGAAAAACGCGAATCTACCGAACAAAGCTTGAATGAACGGCGGAAAATGATTGCACCAGCACACAACCACACAGAAACTGCAGAAACTCCAAGAACTCACACTATGGATGGGGATAGGTTTTACACGGCCCCACGGTGGGCGCCTGATGATCCTGCCTGTTGACCAAGACGCAAGAGCCTTGCCTCGTCCAATCTGGATCGACTTTGCGCCGTGTTAGCTTCCGTCCTTCGCGTTGATCCACCTCAAGAACCTGCAAAAGACAGAACGGCGCCGCTGCGGCCGATCACGCTCCGACGCCCAAGTCAGCGACTGAACCACCAAAATACTAAGAGAAAACTAAGAACTTCAGGAACCGTGCAAAATTCTCTCTCAGCGTACTCAAGTTCTCGCAAGCGTAAAAGAAGTATTCTAAAATGCGCGTACCTCAGAAGTTCGTTGGAATCTCTTATATACCTATGCACTTTCTCTCTCCTGACAGTTACACATCTGGACACGTGGCTCGTATCCAGCTGTACACGTGTCATCATCCGGAGCATCCTTGACTTGGGCGCCACTTCTTACTCTTCAGGCTTTTGGCTAAGTTACTTATGCAAGAAACTACTCAGCGCATAACTGCCTTGGAGCGTGATCTCTTCTGCGTGGCGAGTACGGGTGCCTTCGTACACACCTTCCCTGTGGTCTCGCTGGCCGCCTTCATGATTTACTTCACTTGCTTCATCGTGCATGCTCGGGTAAGCTGTTCCTCGACCTCAACCTCTGGCTAGCTAGGGAATGACTATCTGACGACTTTATCCTCTGCTTCGAAAGCCTGGAACAAGCTTCCCTGATCCTTCGGCGATGTCCTTCTTTCGACAATCTCTAATCACTTGGTCGTCTGGGTTCGCATCCGGCGACTTCATCTCAAACCTGGTGACCGCCGGTTTAGGTATGCTAGAGATCGGAGCACGCCAACTTAATAACTAGCGACTACACGAGCCCCCGACTTCCTTCCCTTCTGCCAGCCAGGTGCCCCGTTCAACACGCCTATATAATAGCTTGCTGCCACGTCATCACTTCCGACCACCTGGGCGGTACAATTACCTTCTCTATTTAGATTATTAAAGTTAAGATTGATCTTTCTAAAGCCATTTCCACCATTAAGGATTTGACTTGCCTAATGGGTAATTCGTCTAAAAGTTCTATGAGAAATTATATGTTTGATTTCAATGTACTTAAGTTCTTTTATATTAATACTCGTAGTGGCAAAACTCTTCATCTTCTTCCTGTTAGATGGGAGTTTCCTTCACCAAGTTGGGTTAAAATTAATATTGATGGTGCTACTAGGGGTTCTTCTAGTCTTGCTGCTTGTGGTGGTATTTTCCATGGGAGTATGGGGGAGTTTATTTATGGTTTCTCTGTTTTCTTTGATACTGCTTTGGTTGCTGAATTTATGGAGTTATATATGGCATTGAAGAAGCTCAAAAGATGGATCTTACTAGTTTATGACTTGAATGTGATTCTGTTTTGGTTAGTGTTGCATTTACTGCTAGCCTTGGATTCTTCGTAATAGGTGGAACACTTGCCTTGATTACTGTGGGAAAATTGGGTTTAGGATTTCTCACATTTTTCGTGAAGAGAATGTATGTGCGGATAAGCCTGCTAACTTAGAGTTTATTCATATAGAACAATTCAATTGGTTTAAAAGGCTTCCATGTAATTTTTTCTTAGAATTCTTTATTAATAAGTATAGTTTACCTAAGTGATCCTGCCTGTTGACCGCAACGCTGGAGAATGCCTCGTCAAAGGATCGACGTGCGCACCGCTTCTCACCTTCGTTCCTCTCCGGAATCTACTTCAAGAACCTGCAAAGAAACGATACGGCGCCGCTGCGGCCGATCGCACTCCGACGCTCAAGTCAGTGACGGTATCACCAAAAACTAAGAGAACTAGAACCGTGCAAATCCTCTCTCACAATCAGCTCTATCACTCGCAAGCGTAAAGTGTATGAACTGAACGTGCGTACCTCAGAAAGTTTGTTAAGAACTCTTATATACCTGGTGGCTTTCTCTCCCCTGGCAGTTACAGACTTGGACACGTGGCTCGCATCCTACTGTACACGTGCCATCATCTGGGGGCTCCCTGACTTGGCGCTGCTTCTACTCTCATTTTGGCTAAGTTACTTATGCATGGTACTGCCCAGTGCATGGCTAACTTAGGAGTGCGATCTCTACTGGAACTGGCGAGTTAGGGCCTTCATACACCTTCCCTGTGGTCTCGCCGGCCGCCTTCATAATCTGCTTCCCCTTCATCTTCGGCGATATGCTCGCTCTGGCGATCTCCAATGACTAGGTCGCCTGGATCTACATCTGGCGACTTGATCTTTGACCTGGCGATCGCCGATTCTGGTAAGCTGGAAATCGGAACACGCCAACTTAACAACTGGCGACTACACGTGCCTCCCAACTTCCTTCCTATCTGCCAACCTGGCGCCTTGTCAACACGCCTACACTGTAACAGGATGCCACGTCATCATACCCGACCACCAGGGCGGTACACTAAGTATCGTTTTTCTTAGGTTTTTTATATATTAGATTTGGTCTAATCCTCCCATATTTGCTTGTATTTTTATTTTTTCTTTTTTTTAATAATATTTGTTTGTCATTGTAAATTTCAACTAAAAATTAAGTATATTTTGTTTACAGTAAGATAAACAATATCAACCTAATATCAGAAACATTTATTAGACTAATAATATAAAATACTTTTATTGCCATTTGAATTATAAGTTACCATACATATGATACGTTTTTTATAATATAATTATCTTAAATTTCATACTAACAATAATTTATAGTTAAATGATAGTATAAAGTTATTTTATACGGTCAGTAATCATTAAACTCATAATATTATGTTACATAGAACAATACTCATTAAGTCATTATATTATTAATTAAAAAATGTAATTTAAAGAATATATTTTATCGAATTAAAAATATATTTATAAGAAAATAATTAAATAGTAATTAATTTTAATCATAAAATATAATTAGTTATTATATATTGAGAAAATTATGTACTATTTTATAAACTAAAAAATATTAATATTTAAAAAAAATTATTATTGATAAAAAATTATAAAATAATATTTAAATTGATATTTATCATCAATTGTCAAAATTTTATTTGCTAATGATTTTATATTTTAAATTAATTATTATAAAAACTAATTTTGAAATTGAAAATAAGTAATAACAAATTTTTTGATAATTAATGTTAAATACAAATTTAAAAATCAGTTTATAAAATTTTATTAATCACATAAACTACTTTAAATAGTAAATAGAATTCTAGTTTATTAAATAATAACTAATTATTCCTTATCTTTAAAATTAATTATTATTTAATAATTTATTTTAAAAAAATCTAATTTAATAAACTTAATCGTCTTAATACAATAGCTCCTTCAAAGTTGGTGACTCATAGGCACCCTTAATTTCCACATTACCTAATGTAAATCATCATCTCTTCCCATTAAGATATATTTACTTCATTACATTTTTATTTTATTTTTCTTCACTTTTAAAATAATTAAAGGGTAGTACTATGATAAAAGAACTGTTTATCTGAAAATGCCATCCACCAGATTGTGCAATAAATTCCAAAAGAACATGCACAATGTGCTTTATGTCAAACCGGCCTGCCCTAAGGTTACTACAATAATTGTCTTTGTATATGTTATCTTCCTTACATCATTTAAAAATAAGAAAACAACAAAAAAAATTAAAAATAAGAAAATAACATGATTTTGTATAATATATTGTACTAGTGAGAAAACTTAACCCACTACTTCTAGTCGTATTTTTCTTATATTTTACAAAAAAAAATGATTTTCGATTAAAATACGTATAAGTAACATCTTTTATTTTAAGAATATATTGTGTTCGAAATAAATAAACAATTAAAAATATTCAAAAAAGAATACATTAATTTTCTCACATGCATAGTTGGCCATAAATAAAAGAATAACAAAAGATACATGTCAACACATTCATTTTGTTTATATTTAAAATTTAGAAAAAGGTAAAAATCATGAT
Source organism: Phaseolus vulgaris (assembly GCF_000499845.2). Taxonomy (NCBI): domain Eukaryota; kingdom Viridiplantae; phylum Streptophyta; class Magnoliopsida; order Fabales; family Fabaceae; genus Phaseolus; species Phaseolus vulgaris. Next base: position 13,719,816 of record NC_023750.2, on the reverse strand, counting down.
GATGAAATAACAAAGTCCACTTAATTATTTGTCAGCTCTAAAAGGTATTGGATTGTGAAAAATGACCACCAAACTTAGTATATAATGAACCATGGTTAAAGAATAATTCATCTCCAACTTTCATGGGAAATGCATCCACTGAACTTTATCATTATTTTCCAAAGCCATATTAATAACAATCTGCTTACTCATCCTTTTAGTTACCATCATTATCAGGAAAAAAGAAAGAAAGCTTCTGCAGAAAAGGTTAGAAGTGCAGCCAATTTTTTAGTGGGTGGCCAATCGCTTCAATCACCCCGCACTGTTACACTGATTAAACTTCTTAGCCTCATCTTTTGCTGCCAATTTGAGGCTACTATTTTCTGGGGTCTTACCACTGATATACTCTCCTCGATTCAACCAAAAAGATTTAATTTTACAGAAATAAATAAAATATTTTTTTCATTTTCAAATTACTATATAATTTTAAGTTTAAGAAAATTATAAACATGTTTCTGCCGGTTGACTCGCCTCGCCGGTTGACTCTAACAACTGCTATCACCCTTTGATCTTACTTGAGAAATGTATCTTCTTGATCAAGAAACCTCTTACCTGCAAAGACAAAGGGGCGTCCTAGCGGTCGTTTGCACTCCGACGCTCAAGTCAGTATTAGGGCAAAGAAACACCAAGTGTGTATATTAGCTTCAGTCTTAGAAACTGTGTACCTTACTAGGGTTCTTGGCACCCTTTATAAAGACTGAAACTGGGGTTTACCTTTGCGTTATAGCCCTTGACTAGGGTTCCTTGGAAATGTCTTTGCTGTTGGTTATTAATTCAGATTTTATTATCCTTAAATTATTTTACCGTTATATTACAGGCCTGCTAGTATTCCTATTTTATAGCTTCCAGTAATTGTAATTTTATTATATATATGATTGAGTAAATCAAAATGAAGAAGATCAGTTTTGCAATTTTGTGCAATTACGTTCAATCAGTTGCTACAACCTTTTGCCTTCTCTTATTTCCTTTAATTAGTTCCTACAACTGGTATCAAGAACTAGTTTGTTATCATGAACTCTACCCAATTATCAATCCCTATCTTTGATGGAAAAAATTACAATCGGTGGTGTGCGCAAATGAGAGTTTTGTTTGATTATTATGAGTTATGGGATGTCGTTGAGAGTGGAGTGTCTACACTGAGGTGCAACGAGTAGCACATCGTGATTAGAAGAAGAAGGACAATAAGGCTTTGTGTCTCATCCATTAAGGGATGAATGATGAGACGTTTGAGCTTATAGAAGGAGCAACAACTGCTAGTGAGGCTTGGACAATTTTGTCAACCAATTATAAAGGTGATGATAAGATCAAAAGGGTGCGTCTTCAAACCCTAAGACACCAATATGAACTGTTGCAGATGGAAACCACAGAGACTATTGATGTCTATATAAATAAAGTTCTTGCCTTGACAAATCAAATGAAGACCAATGGTGAAACACATTCGGAGCAAGAAAAGGTGGAAAAGATTTTGAGATCTTTAACTCCCAGATTTGAACATGTTGTTGCCGCAATTGAAGAGGCCAATGACATTTCAAAAATGACAGTAAGGTTATTGTCTAGTTCTCTACAAGTGCATGAGCAGCGAATGAATGACAATAAGATTGAAAAACCAATTGAACAGGCTTTACAAGCACAAGCCTCAATTGGTAGCTCCTATCATAAACATGGTAGCTATTTCAACAAAGGTTGTGGTGGCCAAAATCATGGAGGCGATTGGTGCGGGGAACATGGTCGCGGAGGACGAGGAGACATTTATAATAAATCAAATGTTGAGTGTTATAATTGCCATAAACGTGGCCATTATGCAAATGAGTGCATATCAAAAGGTGATAATCATGCTGCTAATTGTGCTCAAGAAGAGAGTAATCACGTACAAGATGAAGAGGATCATACAGTATTAATGGCAGCCACATCAAATGAAACCCCAAACAATCAGACTTGGTATTTGGATACAGGTTGCACGAATCATATGTGTGGTAAGAAGGAGTTGTTTGCAGATTTGGATGACTCATTTCGCACAAAAGTGAAATTCGGTGATGGCAGGTTCGTTCCGGTGACTAGAAAAAAGGCGAATTCTTATCGCATCGAAGAATGGTGATCACAGGTACATCTATGATGTTTTCTATGTACCTGATATGAAAAGTAATTTGTTGAGTATGGGTCAGCTGGCCGAGAAGGGTTATGTGATGCACATAGTTGAAAATAAATTATCAATTTTTGATAAAAAAAAGGTAGTTTGATTATTAAATCCTTTTTATCAAACAACCGCATGTTTCCAGTAGATATTCATATGGGTGATTTCAAGTTCTTGAATGCAATAATGAATAATGAATCGTGGTTATGGCATTTACGCTTTGGGCACTTAAATTTCCAAAGTTTGGAAAATCTCTCTAAACGAAATTTAGTAAATGGTTTACCCCATATTCATCATCCTGATCAATTGTGTGAGGCTTGCATTTTTGGAAAGAATCACAGGATACCATTTGTTAAGGAGTCTTAGCGTGCAAAATTTCCTTTGAAGTTTGTTCATACAGATGTTTGTGGCCCAATGAACATATCATCAGTTGGAGGTAATAAGTATTTTTTCACCTTTATTGATGATTTTTCAAGGAAAACCTGGATTTATGTATTGAAAAGCAAGGATGAGGTATTCCACTGCTTTAAAATATTTAAAGCATTTGTTGAAAGAGAGAGTGGCAGACAAATTAAGATGGTGCGTAGTGATGGAGGAGGTGAGTACAAGTCTAATGAATTCAAGAGGCACTGTGAAGAACTTGGGTTGCAACATAACATAATTTGTCCCTACACACCTCAACACAACAGAGTTGCCGAGAGAAAAAATAGAACAATCATGGACATGGCGAGGAGCATGCTTAAAGCGAAAGGTGATCCTGCCTGTTGACCGGGACGCAAGAACCTTGCCTTGTCAAACCTGGATCGACCTCTGCGCCGCGTTAGCCTTCGTCCTTCACTGTGATTCACCTCAAGAACCTGCAAAAGACAGAACGGCGCCGCTGCGGCCGATCACGCTCCGACGCCCAAGTCAGCGACTGAACCACCAAATACTAAGAGAAAACTTAAGAACTCTAAGGAACCGTGCAAAATTCTCTCTCAGCGTACTCAAGTTCTCGCAAGCGTAAAGAAGTAATCTAAACGTGCGTACCTCAGAAGTTCGTTAGAATCTCTTATATACCTGTGCACTTTCTCTCTCCTGACAGTTACACATCTGGACACGCGGCTCGCATCCAGCTGTACACGTGTCACCATCTGGAGCATCCTTGACTTGGGCGCCACTTCTTATTCTTCAGGCTTTTGGCTAAGTTACTTATGCATGAAGCAACTCAGTGCATAGCTGCCTTGGAGCGTGATCTCTTCTGAGTGGCGAGTTCGGGTGCCTTCGTACACACCTTCCCTGTGGTCTCGTCGGCCGCCTTCATGATCTACTTTACTTGCTTCACCGTGTATGTTCAGGTAAGCTGCCTCCCGACCTCGTCCTCTGGCTAGCTAGGAAATGACCATCTGACTTCGTCTTCGGCGATGTCCTTGTTTCGGCGATCTCTAACCACTAGGTCGTCTGGGTTCGCATCCGGCGACTTCATCTCAACACGAGCCCAGAGCACGCCAACTTAATAATTGGCGACCACACGAGCCCCCCGACTTCCTTCCCTTCTGCCAGCCATGGGCCCTGCTCAACACACCTACATAATAGCTCACTGCCACGTCATCACTTCCGACTACCAGGACGGTACACAAGCCCCCCAGTCTTAAGCGAAGACTTGTCTAGCGAAAAGACTAAAGAAGTCACGTCACTACCGACCTACGTGGCGCTGGCGCAGAATTCCAAACGTTCGTACTTTCTGCTTTCCTGACGCTCCACCAAACGCTTTTCCAATCGCTCGACACGTGGCTTCATCAACGGTCATCTTTTGCTGTCGTTTACGCTTCCAAAAATCGTTTGAAAAACCCTTAAACCCATTTCATTTCTACTGTTCCATCATCTCTTTGCCTTCTCAAACGCTCTGAGCTTGCTCTGCAAACCCACGACGCTCCTCAACTCCCTCAATCCCCAACTCCCTTCAGCGTTTGTTCTGATCATCGAAAGGTACTTCTTTTACTTCCTCTGTTGATATTTGCTGCATTTTAACCGATTCGCATCATCCATAAACTGTCTGGTGCATACGCTGTGGGTTGTTTCTTCTTCTTCCTTTTCGCAACTTAGGGCTTCACCTTCCATTTGTTCCATCACAACGAACTTTCGTTCGTTCGTTTTTCATCCTTCGTTTACAATCAAGTCGACCTCTGCAACCTTCGCTCACCTTTCTTTTCCTTTTTCCTTTGCAGTTCCCGTGATGGCTTGAACAAAGACCACCGCGAATCCTCCTCCTTCGTCACGAAACCCTCCATCCCAAGTGCATAACCCATCGCGAGCACCTGGTGCTCCCTCTTCCCAGGCTGAGAGGCCTGCAACCTCTCGCCCCAACCTTGCTCAGGTTACTCCACCAGTCGCCGGAGGAGCCCCCATCCCTACTCCAGACTACAAGAAGCTTTACCCATGGGCCAACTCAGCTCTGCTGAAAGAAACTTCTTCAGTAAACTCTGTGCTGGCGGTGCACCGACTAAGGAAAGGGGATCAGTCTGATCTTTCATTTCACAAGAAGCACGACAGCAAAATGGTCGTGCTGCCCTGCCACCCGGATGAGCCAATCTGTGCCGACGACAAAGCGAGCAACGGCGAGTTGTTCTGCTTTCTCTACGCGACGCTCTTCAAGAAGGTGAAGCTCCGACTTCCCTTTACTCGTTTCGAGCGAGAGCTGCTAACCGAGCTCGACATCGCCCCCGCCCAGCTTCACCCTAACAACTGGGCGTTTGTAAGGGCGTTCCAGATTATGTGCGCACACCTGGGACTGCCAGTGTCGGTGGACGTTTTTCTCTTCCTCTTTGAAGCTAAGAATCCAGGAGACCGCCTCTGAATTAGCTTGAACGGGATCGCTGGGAGATCGATCCTTTCCATCTTTCAGCAATCTTACAAAGATTGGAAGGGAAAATTTGTGAAGGTGTGCGCCAACGACCAAGATCCCTCTCTGCTCGACGGCTTCCCCTTGTATTGGGTGCACAAGGGGAACAAGGACACCAAAGAGAGCTTCAGGAGGCCCAGAAGTCCCGACAACATGGGCGAGTTGGACAGGGACCTCTGCCTTTTCTGGAGGAGCGTAGCAGCTGCCAACATAACCTTTCCCACCTCCTCCATAATTTCCTTCGAGTTCTTCGAGGACCAACTCGAAGCTCACATAGGTTAGCGCTTACCTCAACATCTGGGTTTTTGTCTTGTGTTGCATCTCTGTTATTTGTTGTTGGGCATTCTGCTCGCTACGCACTTAGACTTGGTTTTTATTTCCTGCACCATTTGTTTAACTCGCTTGCACATGTACTCATATACTTTACTTTGTCTTTGAGCTTATTCGTATGCTTTCGCTCTGTGCAGATCTCATGCTGGGCAAAGGCAAGCTAGCTGAATTGAGGGTGCTCGCCCGCACCCATAAATTGGCATTGGGGTCTCAAACCGTGCCAAACTCAGTGGTGGAGATCGTCGTTGCCCAGGGCAGATCGCCCCCTAAAGGCTCAACTCCTCCAGAAGCTCTGCCCGCTCCTCAACGAAAGAAACTCATCTTAAGGAAACCAAAGAGGAAAACTCCTCAAGTGGTCCAAGAAGATGAAGAAGAGGACGATGAGGCGACAGAGGATGGCCTTATCACCAAGAGGAGAAAGGTGGCGCCTTCCTTACCATCTGTTCCACCTGCCCTTCCAACGCCAACACCACCTTCTCCCCTAGCTCCAACACCAACACCACCTTCTCCCCCAGCTCCAACACCGCCAATCCAAGCAGTGCCCTTGGCGGCTGCACTTCCTGCGGTTGAGGCCAACGAGCCAAACTTCATGGAGAACCCTCCGAGCGCCTCCACGCCATTCGTATCCACTGGAGAGGGTCCTCCTTCAACTGCCTCAATCGCCGAAGCTGCACCAGGTGGGGATGAAAGTGCTCATAACTCGCCAATCATCGTCACCGAGTCCCCCACGTCACCACCATGCCAAGAAGCTCAAATTCAACAACCAATCCAAGAGGGCGGTGGCGAGAGCCAACACCAGGCTCCTTCAGCGCCTCCACCAACAGCGGTTGCAAACCTTCCCCTTGCGGTTAAAGGGATCTAGGGACCCTTCACGGCCAAACTCAGAATGATGGCAGAGGACCTCCCCTCCATCATATCAAAAGCTGTGGAGAGCTCCAGCAAGAAACTTCAGGACGACATCTCCGTGCTCCAAGAGGAGAATCGCCTAATAAGGATCGAGGCGGAGAAGTTGTCTTGCAACCTTATGCTGGCAGAGATCGATCATTCGAGAGTGGAGGACGCCATGAGCACTAAGCTGAGGGTGGCGCGTAAGGAGGCCACCGATCTGCGCCATAAGGTGCACCTCCTAGCTCAAGAGAAAATTGAGCTGGAGAGCAAACTGGTTCCCTACCGTCTCAAGGTGGCTGACCTGGAGGCATCGATCAAAGCAGATGCCGCCAAGGTAGAGAGCCTTGAGAAGAGGTCAGTAGATCGGGAGGTCCTCTTAGGAAAAGTCGAGAAAGAGAGGGATGACACTGTGGCTGAGCTCGCCGAGGCCAGAAAGGAGAACGAAAAGATCGCTGCAGAGCTGGCTCGAGTGCAGGAGGAAAACAAGAAGGTTGCTGAAGACCTCGTTCAAGCTCGTGAGAAAACTGAAGAACTAAAGAAACGAGCCGATGAGCTAGAACAGCAAACCGAGGGGCTCAAAAAGCAGAATGAAGAGCTCGAGCTGAGCTCCACCCAAGTCCTCGCTGCTGGGTTTGACGCCGCCCTAGAGCAATTTGCCTGCCAGTACCCCGATCTGGACCTTTCCATGGTGTCACTCTACAACGAAGTGGTGGATGGGAAGATCGTTCCTTCTGAAGATTAGCTGCTTCCCTCCATCACTTATTCATCTGTTTTTCTCTTGCACAAACTTACTTGTAATAACTTTCCTTTTTTGTATATGTATTTCGAACTGATACCACTTTGTTATGAAGTTTTCTGCTTCTTCATATAATCTCTCTGTTAGCTTTATTTCTTCTTGTACAAGTCGCTTAAACGAAATTGACTTAGCAATTCTACGAGCGCAACTGTTCACTAACTGATAGTTTAAGACATAGTTCACCTGATCTGCTCCATCAAAACGGGCCTTAACTCATGCCATCGCCTAGACTTCTTCTGATCGCCAGGGGGTCTTGGCGATGTATGCTTCCTCCTGCCTTCATAATTTTGGCCATTGTTCTCTCATCCGGGGGTAGAGGCATCTTTCGAATCCTTCTCTACCTCCCTGAGCTTCAGAACGAGGAACCGGGTGGCTGGGCGTTCTCTTCGAACCTACCTTAGCCACCCTCTGAACTTCTTCCACCCTTTACACCATACCTGAACTCGTTCAGGACGAGAAGGATTTTATCTTGCCTGAACTCGCTCGACGGCGAGAAGGTCTTTAACTCGCCTGAACTCGCTCGACGGGGAGAAGGTCTTTAGCTCACCTGAACTCGCTCGACGGCGAGAAGGTCTTTAACTCGTGCCTCTACATTGCCCCAGGGGCTGCATCTTCTCTCCCCTGGAGGCACTGAGGACTTTTTACTAGTGCCTCTACATTGCCCGGGGCTACATCTTCTCTCCCCTGAAGGCACTGAGGACTTTTCACTCTTTCTTGCCTCAGAACGCGCGAGGGCGTTGAGGTCTTTTAACTGGTGCCTCCGATCGCCGGAAGACGATGAGGACTTTTAAAACTTTAACTGATGCTGCTAATCGCCGAAAAGTGATAGGGACTTAAAACTTTTTAGAAAGCATGCAACATAACTTCAACTCGCCTTAAATCACATATAAGTGACAAGGTCTTTCTTCAAAACTTTCGGAAAAACAACAAGCATGCAATCTAAAACACTTTAAACTTTGAAAACTCTTCTTTATTGGGTGGCCTCATTAAAAACCCTCCTTAGGGAAAAAAGAGTGCCCCCTTCAAACCATTTTGATCAGAAACATTGCAAAGCTCTTCGTGTTTGTTTTTACTTACAAAGTTTTTAACTGTAATACAACTTGAGGTGCGTGGCGTTCCAAGTGCGAGGAATCGCCCCTCCTTCTAATTTCTCTAAGCGGTAGGCGCCGTTCCCGAGTGCCTCGGTTATCCTGAACGGTCTCGTCCACTTAGGCGACAACTTGTTCTTCATCTCGTACTGGTGGGCCTTCCTCATCACCAGGTCGCCTTCTTTAAACTGTCTTGGCATCACCTTCGAGTTATACCTTCGCTCGATCCTTCTTTTCACTGCCTCAGCCTTTACTCTCGCCTCCTCCCTGACCTCATCCAGCAAATCCAGATTCAGCCTTCTTTCCTCGTTCGAGTCTTCCGCTACAAAATTCTGGAATCTCGGCGAGCTCTCCTGGATTTCCACTGGAATCATTGCGTCGCATCCATAGACCAGGCTAAACGGGGTCTCATGTGTTCCTGACTGCTCGGTGGTGTGGTATGCCCAGACTATACGGGGTACCTCCTCAGCCCATGATCCCAGCAGTGAGTCATTCTTAGCCATCAGCACCCTTGCTCCCATCTCTTTAGCCAGCAAGATTCCGGCGATCAATGCCTCATACTCTGCTTGATTGTTGCTGGCTTTGAAGGCGAACCTCAGGGATTGCTCAATCAGCACACCGTTGGGCCCTTCCAAGATGACTCCAGCACCGCTTCCCTGCTGGTTTGACGACCCGTCCACCGAGAGCACCCAACGGAAATCATCCCCCTCAACTCGTGCCGCTTCTGAAGAGAGTTCGACCATGAAGTCAGCGAAGATCTACCCCTTTATCGTACCTCGGGGCTCATACTTGATATCGAACTCCGACAGCTCCACCGCCCACTTCACCATCCTCCCAGCTACATCGGGCTTCTTTAGAACCTTCTGGATGGGCAAGTCGGTCATCACCAGTATTGTAAAACTGTGGAAATAGTGGCGCAACCTCCTCGCCGATAATACCACAGCCAGCGCGGCTTTCTCCAAGGCCTGATACCTCACCTCCGGGCCCTGCAGCACCTTGCTGACGAAATAAATAGGCTTCTAAGCCTGGTCCTGGTCTTGGGCGAGCACCACACTTACCGCCCTCTCAGTTACAGCAAAATACTAAGAGAAAACTTAAGAACTCTAAGGAACCGTGCAAAATTCTCTCTCAGTGTACTCAAGTTCTCGCAAGCGTAAAGAAGTAATCTAAACGTGCGTACCTCAGAAGTTCGTTAGAATCTCTTATATACCTGTGCACTTTCTCTCTCCTGACAGTTACACATCTGGACACGCGGTTCGCATCCAGCTGTACACGTGTTACCATCTGGAGCATCCTTGACTTGGGCGCCACTTCTTATTCTTCAGGCTTTTGGCTAAGTTACTTATGCATGAAGCAACTCAGTGCATAGCTGCCTTGGAGCGTGATCTCTTCTGAGTGGCGAGTTCGGGTGCCTTCGTACACACCTTCCCTGTGGTCTCGCCGGCCGCCTTCATGATCTACTTTACTTGCTTCACCGTGTATGTTCAGGTAAGCTGCCTCCCGACCTCGTCCTCTGGCTAGCTAGGAAATGACCATCTGACTTCGTCTTCGGCGATGTCCTTGTTTCAGCGATCTCTAACCACTAGGTCGTTTGGGTTCGCATCCGGCGACTTCATCTCAACACGAGCCCGGAGCACGCCAACTTAATAATTGGCGACCACACGAGCCCCCCGACTTCCTTCCCTTCTGCCAGCCATGGGCCCTGCTCAACACGCCTACATAATAGCTCGCTGCCACGTCATCACTTCCGACTACCAGGACGGTACAAAAGGTATGCCAAATTATTTTTGGGCTGAGGCCGTAACATGTGTGGATATTTGATAAACAGATCACCCACTCGGAGTGTTCCTAACATAACTCCGATTGAGGCATGGAGTGGATTCAAACCCAATGTGCAACACTTGAAGGTATTTGGGTCAATTACTTATGCTCATGTCCCTAAGGCAGCAAGATCGAAGTTGGATGATAAGGCAGTGAAGACCATTTTCATTGGATATAAGCATGGGGGATACAAATTGTACAATCCAATGACAAAGAAAGTGATTATCAGTCGTGATGTTACATTTGCCGAAGATGAGGAATGGAAATGGAATGCAACAACTGAAATGGATTCAAAAAAAATGATATATTTATGTTTTGAACGATGATGTGGAAGATGGAGTCACTGTTGAAGCACCTGCAGTTCAACCTGAAGCTGTAATTCAACCTGAAGTTGCAACTCCAATTGGAATTATGATGGAGTGACCAAGAAAGCAGCAACGACAACCTGTACATCTTCAAGATTGCGAAGTAAATCTTGATGATGAAGTTGATGACAATGGATATTTGGTTCACTTCGCTTTTCTTGCAGAATCAGAACCTGTGAGACTTGCCGATGCCATTCAACACCCCAAATGGCAAAAGGCTATGAATGAAGAATTGATGGCGATTGAGAAAAACAATATCATGACTCAAATTGGGAAGGTTGTTCCAAATCAGAATTAAGGGAGGATGTTGGTTATTAATTCAAATTTTATTATTATTAATTCAAATTTTATTACACCTAAATTATTTTACCGTTATTGATCCGGTCGGTGGTCGGTTGGCGGTGACGTCAGCAGTAGGTAGCCACGTGGACCATTCTTAGTGGCACACGTGGGCCAGGGAAGCTGATGTGTGGTGTGTCGTTGAGAGGGTTACCCGGGGGTGATCGGTTGTCAGACGGAATGCGCGATCATCGTTTAGATGAGACGATCGGTCATCGCGCCACGCACAGGCAGGCTAGGAGCGATAGGCAGTTCCCAACGAGAGTGTTGCGTATGAGTCTTGTACGGCAGAGTAGTGGAAGAAGGAGAAGATCAGGTGCTTCATAGTACTGCGCACGAAAGTGGCCTAAGGGAGCTAACAGCCAGTCGGTGGTTGGTGCTCTCTAACCCATAACGTGCATGAAGCAATGCAGGGGTGATCACGGTGGGACAGCAGGTAACACCTGGTACGTGCGCTAGCCAGGCCACACCTGGTATTCACACTGAGGTTGTACGAGACATCCAGCGAGAGAAACATGCGAAGTTACTTCGCATGTAACTAACTTAGGCGTGCCGCAGGGTATATAAAGGCCCCCACGCTCATGCAGAGGTAAGATTTCATTCATATAAGTTACCCGTTAACACAGAGAGAGAGAGAGAGAGAGAATCACAGAATGTGCACGAGTCTTCCAGAGATTCATCGTACTTAGTTCTTTGGTGGTTTTGTGACTGACTTGAGCATCGGAGTGCAATCGGCCGCTAGAGGCGCCGTTTGTTGTGTTTCACAGGCACGCTTGGGGTTCTTTGCGAAAGGCACAAGTTTGACGTGGCAAGTTCTTTGACAATGAAGTCCCCGACACAAATTTTATTATTATTAATTCAGATTTTATTACACTTAAATTATTTTACCGTTATATTGCATTAATGGTCAATTTACAGGCCTGTTAGTATTCCTATTTTATAGCTTCCGGTAATTGTAATTTTATTATATATATGATTGAGTAAATCAAAATGAAGAAGATCAGTTTTGCAATTTTGTGCAATTACGTTCAATCAGTTGCTACAACCTTTTGTCTTCTCTTATTTCCTTCAATTAGTTCCTACACTTGCGCCGCTATTCATAGAATCTTAACGTATCTGGCACATGGACTTCCCTTAACTGGAGTGCAACCTGGCAGAGTGGCCGCTTGCGTACCAACTTATGCACCTATTCTCTAGCGCCATCTGCTTTGTGGGTGCCCTAAGTATTCACGTGCCATGCATGCAGCTTCCTTGGAAACCCTAACCCTAATGGGTGTTAATGCCCCCTAGGATTATTCACACGTACTGCGCCTTCATGTGTCATACACACCACGTGCATGGATCCCTCGTGACTTAGGCTTCCCACACATCTCTTGTCTTTAACTGTTATCTTAACAAAACTCTAGGACCCACCTTATGTGGCCCTCTACAACGTCCTGACGACCGATGTCCGATCTTTCTTCTCCTACTAGTGGGGTTCGATCCCGATCTCCAACATCGAGGTTTAGGATGCAAATATCAAAGACTAACCAATTCTCTAGTAGGCGAGTCTGGTGTTATCGAGTAAAATTGCTTTAGCAAATTATGCATTAATTATTATTTTTAACATGATTTTTTAAACTGTACCAATTTTGGGACAGAAGTATTAGTTAAGCTCATTTATTTATTTTTTTCGCATATATAAAAAAAAAGGAATTATCTTCTTTTAAAACTTTCCTTCATCATATTTATTTTAGATTCTCTCGTATTTTACACAATAGTACTTTTAGAATGATAACATGTAATATAAGAATAATTACAACCTACCTATTTTTCAGTCTATTAAACTAACCTCACGTAACATAATTTTTATGAAAAAAAAAACATTTTCCAATATTTTATAGATTCAAAATATTTAGCTTTTTTTTAAATAGTGTAATTCATATTAGATAATTTTTTATTAAAAAATTATTATATATATTTTTTAAATTATATTAAAATCGTGTAAAATTATCATAAATTTAATAAATACTTTTTAATTAAATATTTAATCAATAAATATTTTAAAAGGTGTACACATCATTTAAAAAAAATATACGAGATAAAGCTGTGAAATTAGTCATCGTTACATGTTACCATTAAACTTACGTATTTGATCAAGTCTTGTGACATGACACGATTTTAAATAAAAAAATCCTATCAATGACACACGATTTTAAGTGAAGAAGTTGTGTGAGTGATTTGTGACTTTAATTGTATTAATTTATATTGAAGCTGTGTTTACGTGGCTTTAATTAAACATAAACACCTACTTAATCAAATTCCTTCAGTCAACAAACGATTTCTGCACAATATTTATACTAAAATAATGGGACAAGGGCACGACTTTATTTTTGAATTCCTTATAACAAAAATCGTGTGTATCTAACACAACTTTTTCATTTGAAGTGGTGAAACGACTTAATCCAACACATAATAATTTTTTTTTCTCAAATCAATAATAACAGATTAACTTGCACTTAAAAAAACTAAATATTTATGTATTTATTAATAGTTAATATTAAAAAAGTTGCTTACCTATCTTTAAAGAGGTCTTACTTTTAGGCATAAAGGTTTTAGTTAAAAACCGGAAACCCTATTTGAAATGGACAAATGATATGGTATATGAATAAAAAAAATGTAGTCTAAGTGCAAATGATCTAATTGTTTGTCTGTGATGCATTTTGGGTGATTTGTTTGTATGTGCAGATATATTGGTGGCTAAATCCATCATGTGAGGAAAAGAGACAAAGGGTGTTTGTACGATATGGTGATGCATGGAATATTTGGCATCAGAATTTCATTTACATTTGAAGCAGTTGTGCTGTTTGGTAACTGGAACCGAGCCCGTGAACCTCAATGTCACTCCCAACTCTCATGTCAAGTAACAGATTAAGGAGGGCGTGGCATGTCCTTTCTGGACTCTCCTACTTAAACATCATCTGTCACTTCCAACAAACTGGCCCCATACACATCATCCCCTTATAGGATTCTTCTACCCATAGTGCTATAATATATTTTCTGCCCAAATACCAACCTTTTCCTCTTTTAACATCAAAATATTAATACTTTAGTTTAAAAAGGTGTGAAAATTATGATTTACATCTTTTCTTAATTAAATTGTAAAATTAAGATAATTTATTCAGTTATATTTTATTTTTAATATAATAAAAATATATAAAAATATTTAACTTTTTTAATTTTGTTTGATATTTAAGGTCATTGAACATGGATTCTACCTTTAGTAATTATCGTGTTTATTCAACGAAAAATTAATATTAATATATATTAAAAAAATTTACTTTTGTTTTTTGCTTTGGAAATTTATTGTTTTAAATATTTTTAAAATTAATTACATATTAATATTAATTTTTATTTTAATAAAAACTATTAACATAATTTTTATATTAAAAACGAAATATACAATTTTTGTTATACTGTACTCATTAATACCCTAAAAATAAAAGTGTGATTAAAATATTTTTTGTGTTTATTTTTTGAAGAAAAATAAAATAAAGTGTCATGTGAAGACAATTTCAGGCAATCTAATAAAAAAAATTAAACATTTATTTATTAAATTAAGAATTTATGAATATTTTTCTAAACAAATAAGTAGGATTCTTATTATAAAGAGATATGATAGGAAATGACTGTTACACTTTCTACATTAAATTTGAATTTATGTTATTACAGGATTAAATAAAGTTGTTACTGATTGACATGATTTAATTAAATACCATTTTTTTCTTGTAAAATATTTCAACTCTTTTACACACTTTAAGAAATTAGCTAAACTATAGTTCGATATGATAAATTTAATAGAAATTTCTACTGTTGTTTTAAGATGATCCATATACTATTTTAAGTTAAAATAGTGGAGTAGGAGTCATGATTTTTTTATACTATTCAATCGGATTATGAATAAATTTTATATCGTTCATTTTAAATATTTACTAATTCTTTTAGCAAAAACTTGTTAACTAATTAAAGTATTTTAGAGAAAAGTTTAATACAACATTCAATTAATTTTGCAAACAAAGAGAACAAATTTTAAAATTTAGCTTCCTATTGGAGCAATGGATATAGTAATAATTCATTTTGTATGACTGACTTTCAATGTGATGGTAAATTGGAGCTATTTTTCAGATGCTGAGTAGCGAATAGCTAGCATCTAGCTAGCTAGAGTCATAATGGTCTGTGTGTGCATGCAACCCTCGTTCATTCATGTATGTGTTGTGTTTTATGCACAGAATAATAATAACATATAATTTTATAATTTTTTTATTGGTAGGGTATCTCTCATAAGTTTGCTGAGTGGTTCTGGTTCTGTGTTGCATGCTCCCAAAGTGGCCCTCACTTTAGCATTCTAATCATATATTTTCATGTTGCAACCAAATCTCTTTCTACTATGTTTAGTATTATTCCATCATAGATTGTTTATCTAAAGTTTCTTTCACATATTTCAATCAATATTTGATTTCTTTTAGACCAATATCTTGGCCAATAGGCTGATAGAATTAGCCAATTTAAACTAGCTGACGACTTTTTAGCAGTCTAGTGTCCTAGAAATAAATTGAAACATTTACTCATATATTATATATTATAAATTATAGTTCTTAAATTAGAAAACTAAATTAACATTTTTTCTCAATTGAATTTACACATTTTTTTTTCGTTGAGGTATTTTTTTTTGTTTTGTTTATATATTTTCTGCAATTAGATAAAAAGAATTATTCGATTTTATTAAACTTGGTGAAGATTTTATATATAATGTTCACATTATAAGTTTAAGTCAGTTTGAAGGTTTAACTTTATTTTTTAATATAATATCAAAAAATTATCTTAATTGTATTATTTATTATTGTACATAAATATTTAATTTTACGCTTCATATATATATATGCATTAGTGTGAAGGATATATTGAAGATTGTAATCGATAAAAATTATTTTACAGTATATAAATGAGATCATATTCATGTTCCAAACGATTATTTAAAAAAAGAAATTTTTAATCACAATTTAATATAAACATGATTTATATCTTTAAAAGTATTTATTTATTATGAATTACAATTATAATTACATCTATCTAACATATACAAACTTAAGATTAATTAGGAATGATCACAAAGACATCCTCACATCTATGCATCTATGGCCTTAGAACATGTGTGTGGCAATGCTACTAGTCCAACAATTGAAATGTAGAATTTGTTGTAATTCAAATTTAGATTTTAGTTTTATCTCAAATTAATTTGACTTTAGGTTTTATACAGATTCCTTATTGATCAAATGTATAGTAAATGTGAGACTAAACACACAATGTCACAACCAACACAATGAAGGAGATGGTGGCAAAAATGAAAGCAACTCAAAGAGAATATTCTGGGAGCTATAATAATGAAGACAACTCAAAGAAGCAGCAATTAAGATAGATTTGAAGTGATTTCAAGCAAGTTATTAACCAAAGAATATATTTATAAAACGCACCAAGAAATACTAAGTAAAAGGGATGGTATTGAATAGTTACGTTAAGCTACTTTGATGGCAACCAAAAATTATTATGTTCATCAGAGGTTTTTCACTTTATGGAAACAAAGTAGAATATTTAGGAGAAATTCTCTCATACACACCAGACACTAGTTGCAAGCAGTTATTAAGCCAATTAGTATGAAAATAATTAAAAACATGACAGTATTAAGGTACAATATTTAAGTTGTCAATTGTGTTGCCATGCCTCAGTCTGTGCATAAATATAGACAAAATTATATGCAGACACGGTTTCTACCTACATAGCTAGATGTTCTGAAATTCTCTCTCTCACGAGCTTGCGTACAGAGACACTGTGACATTGTCAGTTCAGGCTTCTCAATCTTCTTTCTGCAAAACTTTATATGGCTCTTCGTATACTCTGCCCATAAATAAGATATGTTGGCTTTTGTCCTGTCCACTATCTATAATTTAGCTTTTATATCCAACAAAAATCTTATTTATTATTATTATTTCTCATAAATTCAAAACCTAAGGTTATTTTTAACCACCTCAACTTAGGTAATTATATGTGATAGGCTAATTTTATCTTTTGTTTGTATTAGGAACTTTGAGAAGATTTTAGGATAAAATATAAAAAAAAGATTTTATGGATTAAGATAAATAGAAGAAAAATGAATAAAAAGTTTATAAAAGTTTATGAGTGATGAGATAAATGTAATCGAATTTGTATTTCTTTTAGTGATAAAAAGTAAAATTATAAATTTGTCCTTATATTTAAAAATAATAGAAAAATATCTTATATTTAAAAATAATAGAAAAATATTTGTGATTAATTTATTTGTGTATTATATTGTTTGTAATTGAAACATTATTTTCAATCTGGTGTAAAAACTCATTTTAGAGGAATATGCATTATGTAAACTTGTCGGAACATATGTATAATTGTCAAATTTTATTTGATTAAGTTAAAAAAAAATTATTGCGTCAAGGTAAAAAAGTGTCTCCAGAAAATTAGAAATACAATAAATTTTAATATGTTCTAGCAAAATTGATCGATAAATTACACACGTAAGAAATATAGCAGCGGTACAAATATATATATATATATATATATATATATATAATTTTATAATAATGTCTCAAAAATAATAATAATGATACAATTTCTAGAAGTCGTGAAGTTGAGGTTGCAGGTCATCAATTCTTTCATGGACCCTGTGATGGAAGAGGCCCAAGCCCAAGTACAAGCCCAACAAATAGAAGATCATGACCAATTACTAAAGTTATGGCAAAGAAGATTCAAGAGCACTGGAATACAGCTAATGATGGCAAAGAAACCTCCCAATATATGTTCAAAGATGGCAGAAAAGCCCATTAGGAAGTGCATGTTCAAAGCTTCATCATGCCTTCCATGTGGTTCATTTAGGCGCCAACTTCAAGCTATGTTTCGTTTGAATTTCCCTCCAATTCTCTTGTTCAAATCCAGCCCTCAGTTGCTATATAATGAGGTGCTTGGGTCATGTAAATTCAAGATTAATGAATGAGTAAATTGCCGCCAAATTATTGCGCCAATCTCACTCTTGTTTGTACCTCTTTAGGATAGACACTTAGTCTTCAAAATTCCACTAGATCAAGTGATTAGGCCTCACCTATTGTACCGTCCCGTCCCCAGGCGTTGACCAAAAGTCAAAGTCAACGTATGGTGGGACCCCTCGAGGGGTCCAAGGAAGAAAGTCAACAGATTGACCGCTTGAAGCATCGCCAGAAGGAGGCGTCGCCTAAGGAAGGCGTCGCCAGGTTAAGGCATCGCTAAGCTAAAACATCACAAGGAGGCTTCGGGCCTCGCCAGTTCAGAACAGTGACAAAAGAAGAAGGGAGGTGGCTTCAAGGCCACAGTCCTTGGACCAGTAGGGAGTAACCTAACTCGCGAAGTACCCACACCACCGCTGGGAAACCCTGGGACAGATACGACCCATGAGGGGGCCACGCCCAGGGGAGAACCACGTGCATGGTATGAGAGAAAGGTAGATACACTCCCAAGGCGAGTGACTAGAAGTTGGGGCGCATGAGTTGGCATCCAGAAAGTCACCCCCTTGCGCCAAATGCACTTCGAGAAAGGAGGGCTTACACGATGGATTAACCCTAAGTTAGGTTACGGCGCTGTAGGGCCCTCCACGAAAGGTCGCGATCAAGTCAGAAGAACACGCGACAATGAGCACTGAAAACATCAAGGCCTTCCTAAAAGTTCGCTAAGGTACGCGTTGATTTAGTTAAGATTCGAACGTTCCAAGGAATGTTTTTATACGCTTTCAATGCGCTTTAACGCGTTTTAAATGCGAGAGGTGTATAAAAAGGGACCTTGGGGCGTTTGAAAAGGGATTCGAGTTTTGACCTAATTCTCGTAGCTTTACACAGAGCACAAACCCTAGTTTTTTTCGCTGCGCACCCACTGTGAGCAAAAGACGATTAGGGCAACACAGTTTGGTTATTCAGTATAGTTTTCGACCACCTTCAGAGGGTGTGTCACCTTTGATGTTTCTCGCTAGCTGACTTGATCGTCGGAGTGCAAATGGCCGCGAGGGCGCCCCTTTGTTCACTTCTTTTCAGGTATCACAGAAGGAGCATAACGAAGGTGCCCTAGCTCGCAAGGACAAGCCACGCGCAAAGACGACCCTGGTCAACCGGCAGGAACATTTGGCGCCCACCGCGGGGCCGATATAAAACATCAGTCCCACTACACAGTTTTTCAGTTCCAGTTCCCAAAATCACAGATAGTCAAGGAAGCTTCCAGAAACCACGAACATGAGGCCCGCACGTGCTAGGAGTGAAGAGATGACCATGCAACAACTCATGGGCATGATGCAAGGGTTGCAGGAAGCAATGGCAGCATCGAAAGCGGAGCAAGAACGCATGCAGGCGGATCTCACAACATCTCAGGCGAGAAACGATGAGCTCCACCGCGCCAATGAGGAGTTACACCGTGGATGGCACGACGTAGATGAACCTGAGACTGCCACCCCACCCAGGGAATTCTCAACACCATTCTCACAAGCAATCCTAGAGACAGCAATCCCCAACACGTTCACGGGAACCAAAGTAACCTTCACAGGGATGGAGGATCCCGAGGCACACCTCACTACGTTCCACACACAGATGATGCTGGTAGGCAGTTTTGATGCCGTAAGGTGCAAGCTCTTTATGAGCACCTTAACTGGGATGGCCATGGACTGGTTCATCAGCCTTCCAGAGGGTCACATCACGTCTTTCGCACAGCTTTCGCGGCTATTCAGAGAGCAGTATTTAGCCAACAGGGCCCCAGCCCCAGTCTCATACGACCTATTCGACGTGAAGCAGTATCAAGGGGAGACCCTAAAAGAGTACATAAGCCGCTTCGGGGCGCAGGTGGTGAAAGTGGGTACCACAGAAGAACCCATGATCGTGTATGCATTCAGGAAGGGGGTGTGTCCTGGGTCTTTTAGCAAGTCGCTCAATCGCAGCCGCCCCAAAACTTTTGCTGAAGTAAGGTGTCGGGCGGTGGAACACATTGCCTCTGAGGGCGAGGCATATGAGAAGTGTGCGACTGCTGCGCCCACACGCCCAAGGGCGCAGATGCGCGCACAGCCTGCTAGAGTCCACGAAGCCACTACAGAAAGGAAGAATCAAGATAGAAGGCGCACCTGCGAGACAAGGAGAACCCAACCTAGGGGTCGATCAGAAGGAAGGAGAGAGGGCAATAAACCTCTAAGGCACAACTTTGTGGTGGAGCTTAAAGACCTCATCGTTGTGCCCAACATAGTTGACAGGTTGAGGCCACCGGTGAAGTCTGACAAGGTGCTGGGACCTCACAAGGAATCATGGTGCGAATTTCACGAAGCATTCAGACACCATATTAACAACTGCTTAGCTCTAGGCTATTAGTTGGATGAGCTCGTAAAGAATGGTTTTTTGAAAGATTATCTCGCTGGGACCACTGCGACCACAGCCGCGGCGACGCCAGAGGAAGGTCAAGCGCACGAAGTCCCAACTCACGGAGAAGTGCACACCATCTCTAGCGACTTTTCTGGAGGAGGACCCACTGCCTCTTAACGAAAGAAATATGTGAGGTCAGTGAGTTCGGTTGCATAGGAATTTCCAGACGACCCATGGGAGTCAGACTTCGTTTTCACAAGGGTTGACCTGCGGGATGTTGTCCCACACGACAATGACCTAGTGGTCATTTCAATAGTCACGGTAGGAAGGAAGGTACATAGGGTCCTCGTCGACTAAGGCAGCTCTGCAGACGTCATGTTTTGGTTGACCTTCAATAAGCTACAGTTGTCCCCCGACCTTTTGAGACCCTATACTGGATGTTTATATGGGTTTGCAGATAATCCAGTAGAGGTACGTGGCTACTTGGAGCTGAGGACGACGTTCACTAATGGAGCGGCATCACGCACCGAGAGCATCCGGTACTTGGTAGTTAACGCCAACTCAGCTTACAACATTTTGTTAGGCAGACCTGCCTTAAACAGATTAAGGGTAGTGTCCTCTACGCGCCACATGAAGATGAAGCTACTAGATCTTAGTGGCAAGGTGATCGTGATCAAGTCAGATCAAGAAGAGGCCCGCAAATGCTATGAAAATAGCCTAAAGACAAAGAGAGGCATGGTCATGGTAATGGATCGACCACTCGTTTCAGATTCGCAAATGGAGTTGGAGCCGTTGGAAGAGGCGACGCCCGAGAAGTCCACGTCGGTCGAAGCCACCATAGGGGTGATGCCTATGGAAGATGCACATACTGAAGGAAGAAACGACGATGTCTCGCCCGCTGGAGAAGCGCCAGAAGAGGCGATGACCGATGCATCCGTGGGGGCGACGCCCATGGAAGAGGTTCCCACGAGTGAGTCTCTTGAAGAGAATGTGCGGAACGAGCGACCCCGACCAGAAGACAACATAGTGGAAAGACATATAGGGGGTAAGGTGTTCAAATTAGGACGCTTGCTGAGCCAAGGAGAACAAAAAGAGGTAGCTGCAGTAATCTCGCGCCACCTAGATGCTTTCCCATGGACTGCGGCGGATATGCCAGGTGTTGACCCAGATTTTTTGTGCCACCATCTTACCATGGACGCAAAGGTTCGCCCTGTGAGACAAAGAAGGAGGAAGTTCAACAAGGAGCGATGTCTCGTCGTGAAGGAAGAAACACAGAAACTGCTCAGTGCTGGACACATCAGGGAGATATAATACCCTGAGTGGTTAGCCAATGTAGTTATAGTGAAGAAGGGGAATGGGAAGTGGAGGATGTGCGTTGACTTCACAGATTTGAGCAAGGCGTGCCCCAAGGATTCATATCCACTACCCAACATCGACACATTAGTGGATAGCGCCTCGGGTTGCAAGATACTGAGTTTCTGGATGCATTCTCATATTACAATCAGATCAAAATGCATCCCAGGGACGAGAGTAAAACGACATTCATGACGGAAACGTGCAGTTACTGTTATAAGGTGATGCCGTTTGGTTTGAAAAATGCAGGCGCCACCTACCAGAGGCTGATGGACAAGGTCCTTGCACCCATGCTGGGAAGGAACGTACAGGCCTACGTAGATGACATGGTGGTAACTTCGCACGAAAGAGGGTAGCATGCAGCTGATCTGGAAGAGCTATTTGCTACCATATCGAAGTATCACCTCAAGTTAAACCCATAAAAGTGCATTTTTGGCGTGGAGGCGGGAAAGTTCTTAGGTTTCATGCTCACAGAGAGGGGGATAGAGGCAAACCCTGACAAGTGCGCAACCATCATCGCCACGAGGAGCCTAACCTCAGTGAAAGAAGTTCAACAACTGACGGGGCGAATGGCAGCATTATCGAGATTCGTATCTGCTGGAGGGGAGAAGGGCCACCCTTACTTCCAATGCCTCAAAAGGAATAGCCGTTTCGTATGGACAAATGAGTGTGAAACAGCGTTTCTCAAGTTGAAGGAGTACTTGGCGATGCCACCTGTGCTTTGCAGGCCACAAGTAGGCGTCCCCCTCCGCTTGTACTTTGCGGTGACTGAGTGGGCCATTAGCTCTGTACTGGTCCAGGAACAAAACCAGGTGCAGAAGCCCATTTACTTCGTGAGCAAGGCCTTGCAAGGCCCATAATTGAGGTACCAGTCATTAGAGAAGGCGACGCTAGCAGTAGTATTCTCAGCACGAAGGCTCCGCCACTATTTCCACAGCTTCACGGTGGTGGTGATGATAAACCTCCCCATCCAAAAGGTACTTCAAAAGCCAGATGTAGCAGGGAGGATGGTTCGCTGGGCGGTAGAGCTATCGGAGTTCGATATTCAATATGAACCTAGGGGGTCCATCAAGGGGCAAGTCTACGCTGACTTCGTGGCAGAACTTTCACCAGGGGGGATCCCCAAGAGGTAGAGTTAGGGTCACAGTGGGTACTCAGTGGACGGATCTTCCAACCAGCAAGGGAGTGGCGCTGGGATAATCTTGGAGGGGCCTAACGGAGTGTTGATAGAGCAAGCTTTACGCTTCGCCTTCAAGGCAAGCAACAACCAGGCGGAGTACGAAGCGTTGATTGCTGGGATGCTTTTGGCTAAAGAAATGGGAGCGTAGAGCCTACTGGCGAAAAGCGACTCACAGTTGGTCACAGGGCAAGTGACAGGGGAATATCAGGCGAAGGACCCACAGATGGCCGCCTACCTGAGGTATGTCGAGGTGCTTGATCCTGCCGGTTGACTTAGCGCCAAAGCGTTGCCTCGTCACGAACCTCCTCACCGGCTTGACTCCACGTGCCCTTCAAGTTCACACCACAAGAGCTTCCTCAAGGAACCTGAAAACACAAGGTGGCGCCTCTGTGGCCGGTGGCGCTTCGACGCTCAAGTCAGTAACAAGAACACCCAAAACTCAGAGAAGATATGCTCTGAAGAACCGTACTAAAGGCACACAACCCTAGCAGAATGAGCCGTAATGAAAATGTACCTCTGCAAATTCTGTTAAGTTTACCTTTATAGCTAGGTTTCCTCTCTCTCCAGGCCGTTATGCTTTTGGACGCGTGGCTCGCATCCAGCCCTGCACGTGTCGCCATCTGGGCTGGGATAGCAGGTAGCGCCCAACCCTACATGTGTCATCATCTGAGCTAGGGTAACTCGAGCGTCATTTCTCTATTGCACCCAACCCTACACGTGTCGTCATCTAGGTTGGAATAACGGATAGCATCCAACCCTACACGTGTCGTCATCTGGGTTGGTGCAACTTGAACGTTATTTCTGTGTAGTAACCAGCTGCGCAGCTAAGTCATCTACCCATGGAGCAAGCTAACACGCAATGTGCCTTAGAACACTACCTGACCAGGCGAGTATCGGGTGCATCACAATGCACCATCTCTGTGATACTGCCTGTTTGTTAATGGCACCCTCCTTAACACTGCGCCATGAGTGTTCTCGGGCTGAGGAGACCTTGTCACCAACGAATGTCCGCTCTGGGAATCCTGTCGTTGATAGGCAAGCTGTCCCCTTCAACCCACACGCCCTTCACGCTCTATGCTAGCGCGACAATCGCCTCACTGGAGTTGTACACTTGAACTTACACTTCTGGGCCTTCATCAGCTTCAACTAAGCTTGTTGGGGAATCCGGCGGTGTGCTTCCTGCGGCGATATCAAGCTACCTGGTCGCCAATCGCAAAACACGTCGATGACAGACAAACCCGACGACAACCAACCATGTTCATCGCAGAACGCCAGCTCCATGAACCGGCGACTACGCTCACCTCTGAACCATCCATCCTTCCCTTGCCCACGTGCTCCGCCGAGCACGCCCCACATAGTCACGTGCAAGCCCGTCATCATACCCGATGTCCTGGTCGGTACAGTGCTGAAAAAAGCTTTCTCTGCGTTTGAGCTGGTGCATGTCCCTAGGGAGCAGAATGCCAGAGCTGACCTGCTTGCCAAGCTGGCCAGCTCAGGCAAGTGTACCGCCCTGGTGGTCGGGTGTGATGACGTGGCATCCTGCTACAGTATAGGCGTGTTGACAAGGCGCCAGGTTGGCAGAAGGGAAGGAAGTCGGGGGGCTCGTGTAGTCGCCAGTTGTTATATTGGCGTGTTCCGATTTCCAGCTTACCAGAATCGGCGATCGCCAGGTTAAAGATCAAGTCGCCATATGTAGATTCAGGCGACCTAGTCATTGGAGATCGCCAAAGCGAGCACATCGCCGAAGATGAAGGAGAAGCAGATTATGAAGGCGGCCGGCGAGACCACAGGGAAGGTGTATGAAGGCCCCTAACTCGCCAGTTCCAGTAGAAATCGCACTCCTAAGTTAACTATGCACTGGGCAGTACCATGCATAAGTAACTTAGCCAAAATGAGAGTAGAAGCAGCGCCAAGTCAGGGAGCCTCCAGATGATGGCATGTGTACAGTTGGATGCGAGCCACGTGTCCAAGTCTGTAACTGCCAGGAGAGAGAAAGCTGTCAGGTATATAAGAGTTCTTAACAAACTTTCTGAGGTACGCACGTTCAGTTCATACACTTTACGCTTGCGAGTGATAGAGCTGACTGTGAGAGAGGATTTGCACGGTTCTTGTTCTCTTAGTTTTTGGTGATACCGTCACTGACTTGAGCGTTGGAGTGCGATCGGCCGCAGCGGCGCCGCTCTGTTTCTTTGCAGGTTCTTGAGGTAGATCCCGAGAGGAACGGAGGTGAGAAGCGGTGCGCACGTCGATCCTTTGACGAGGCAGTTTCCAGCGTTCCGGTCAACAGGCAGGATCATCAGGCGCCCACCGTGGGGCCGTGTAAAACTTGCTCCCATCCACAGCGTGAGTTCTTTGAGGTTTTCGAAGTTTTCTGCGTGGTTGTGTGCTGGTGCAACCATCGTTCGTTGTTTGTTTGAGTTTCGTTCGGTGAATTTGCGTTTTGTACCGTTCGTTTGGCTTTTCGATTGGTGGAGTAGGGTTTTCTGTTGCTTACGCGTAATCTGTTTGGTGCAGGTTCGAGTTCTTTCGCTCGTCTGGTTGTCCGCGGGGAAACATTGGTTTCTGGTGAAGTTGTGGTTTTTGTTGAAGGCCTACGGTGTTCTTGAGTTTTCTTGCGCAAGTTTCGCGTTATTTTCTCCGACTGATCGCTGATTCGATCGTGGCTGAAGTGTTGTTCGCTGCATTCCTGTGATTCGCTGAAGTTAATGAGAAAAATGAGAAGCAATCGTTCCAGTCCCGTGGCGCCTGTCGCTGCTGAAGGCGACGCCGCCATGACCATGGCGCAGATGGCAGAGATGATGCGCTCGTTGCAGGCAACTGTGGAAGCCTCGCGCGTAGAGCAGGCGAGAATACATGAGGACCTGGTCGCCTCTCGCGCCAGAAACGAGGAGCTTAGCAAAGTGACTGAGGAGCTGCGTCGAGCTCTTCAGGAGCAGCAAGGACGTTCTTCTGTTGAAGAGGTGGCGTCGTCGACGCCACCTCGTGTTTTCCCAATGCCTTTCATTCAGGCGATTACCGACACGCCAATTCCCACGAGCGTGGTTCCGGTTAAGGCCGTCTTTACCGGCGTGGAGGATCCAGAGGCTCATCTGACCACGTTCCACACGCAGATGATGCTGTCGGGAGGGTCAGACGCTGTCTACTGCAAGATGTTCGTGAGTACGCTCCAGGGAACGACGATGGAGTGGTTTGTGAGCCTGCCTAACGGCCACATAACCAATTTTCAACAGTTCTCGAAGATCTTTGTCGAGCAGTACATCGTGAATAAGGCACCGCCCAGGGTGTCTTATGATCTGTTTGATATAAGGCAGTACCAGGGAGAGTCCCTCAGAGACTACCTGAATCGCTTTGGAGCGCAGATGGTCAGATCGCCAGCCAAGGATGAAGAAATGCTGGTCTATGCATTCAAGAAGGGCGTGCAGCCAGGACCATTCTGCGAAGCTTTGATCAGGGCTCACCCCGCGACATTCGCTGAAGTCAGGCGACTTGCGGTGGCTCACATCGCCGACGAGAGTGAAGTCGCCGAGAAAAGAGGCAGCGTGGCTCCCGCCAGGCCACACGCCCAGACCAGGATACAGCCGCAGAGGGTGCTGGAAACGGCGGCGGTGGCCAGAAAGGACCAAAGGACTCGCCATCCTTACGACAGGAGAAACAAGGGAAGAAGCCAAGCACGCCAGCAACCAGCACGCCGGGAATACAATCGCCCGCCTAAGCACAAATTTGTCATGGGATTAGCGGATCTAATCGCCATTCCTAATATCTCTGCTAGGTTGAAAGCGCCTGAGAAGGTGGGCAACAAGGTGCTGGGGTCAAAGCCGGACGCCTGGTGTGAGTTCCACCAGTGTTTTGGCCACACTTTGGACTCGTGTTTGTCTTTAGGATACTAGCTCGACGATCTGGCTAAGAGCGGGTTCCTAAATGACTATCTGCTGGACAGGAGGACGGGGGGAGCGTCGAGTTCCCAGCCAGCAGGTGGAGAAGCCCAGCAACACGAGATGCCTATCCACGGGGAGATCCACACCATAGCAGGGGGCTTCTCAGGTGGTGGATGCACCGCATCGCAGAGGAAAAAGTATGCGCGATCGGTGATGACAGTGGACATGTTTGAAGATCACTCGCCGGAAGTGGACATTACGTTCACAAAGCAGGATCTTCGGGACGTTGTGCCTCACGACAACGATCCCATAGTTATTTCATTGGTTACAGCGGGAAGGAAGGTCCACAGAGTCCTAGTGGACCAAGGAAGCTCGGCAGACGTGATGTTCTGGCCGACTTTCAAGCAGCTGGAATTGCTCCTTGACCAGCTAAGGCCTTATGGAGGGTGCTTATATGGGTTCGCTGGTGACCAGGTGGAGGTCAGGGGGTACATTGAGCTGAGAACCACGTTTACAGATGAGGCTGGGTCGAGGACGGAGAAAATCAAGTACCTCATCGTAAACACCCCCTCAGCGTATAACATCCTGTTGGGAAGGCCCACGCTTAACAGGATAGGCGCCATTCCGTCAACTCGGCACATGAAGGTAAAGTTGCCGTCCATGGAAGGGGTGGTGATCACGATTAAGTCTGATCAGAAAGAAGCGAAAAGGTGCTATGAGAATAGCCTGAAAAACAAAAGATCAGTGAGTTATGTAACAACCACCCCGCCTCCCGGTGTGAAGCCCAGACCGACGGTAACAGAGGAGGCCGCCGGAAGAGATGTAGAGATGGTAGACGCTGAACTAGGGGAGAGGAATGCTGGCCTGGAGGAGGAAGAGGCGCGGAATCGCCCCGAGGAAGCAAGGGAACAGGGAATCGCCAGGGCGGTGATCGCCAGAGAATCCAGGCCTAAACCTGTCGAGCAGTGGCTCGAAAAGGAGATCGGAGGAAAAATCTTCAAGTTGGGAAGATCTCTGGAGGTCGATCTCCAGGACCAGATCGCCAAGGTGATTGAGCGGCATCTGGACGCGTTTGCATGGTCCGCTTCGGACATGCCCGGGATTGACCCCGACCTCTTGTGCCATCATCTGGCGATGGACAATTTGGTGAGACCGGTGCGACAAAGGAGAAGAAAATTCAACGAGGAGAGGAGGCAGGCGATCAGGGATGAAACACAGAAACTCCTCGCTGCAGGCCACATCAGGGAAGTCCAGTACCCTGAATGGTTGGCGAACGTCGTGCTGGTGAAGAAGAGCAACGGGAAATGGCGCATGTGCGTCGATTTCACCGACCTGAACAAAGCTTGCCCAAAGGATTCGTATCCTTTACCAAGCATAGATGCCCTGGTTGATAGTGCTGCAGGGTGTAAGTTGCTGAGTTTCTTGGATGCCTTCTTGGGATATAATCAGATCAAGATGCATCCCATGGATGAAGAGAAAACAGCCTTCATGACGGAGAGATCGTGCTACTACTATAAGGTGATGCCGTTTGGGCTGAAGAACGCGGGGGCCACGTACCAGAGGCTGATGGATCGAGTACTTGCACCAATGCTGGGAAGGAACGTGCAAGCCTACGTCGATGACATGGTCATGACCTCGCAGGAAAAGAGCAAGCACGTTGCAGACTTGGAAGAATTGTTCACGACGATCGCCAAGTTCAAGTTAAAGCTCAACCCGGAGAAATGCATTTTCGGCGTGGAGGCTGGAAAGTTTTTGGGTTTTCTCTTGACTGAAAGAGGAATAGAAGCCAACCCAGACAAGTGTGCCGCCATCTTGGCGATGAGAAGCCCGGCTACGGTGAAAGAAGTCCAGCAGCTAACAGGTCGGATGGCAGCCCTATCTCGCTTCGTGTCAGCTAGCGGAGAAAAGGGGCATCCCTATTTTCAATGTCTGCGGCGCAATAATAAGTTTGCTTGGACGAAAGAATGCGAGGAAGCTTTCGTCAAACTAAAGGAGTATCTGGCGAGCCCGCCGGTTCTGTGCAAACCGCTGGCGGGAATCCCTCTCAGGTTGTATTTTGCTGTAACTGAGAGGGCGATGAGTGCGGTGCTCGCCCAGGATCAAGATCAGGCTCATAAGCCTATTTATTTTGTGAGCAAGGTGTTGCAGGGCCCGGAAACGAGATATCAGGCCCTGGAGAAGGCTGCGCTGGCTGTGGTGTTTTCGGCGAGGAGGTTGCGCCACTACTTCCACAGTTTCACAATATTGGTGATGACTGACCTGCCCATCCAGAAGGTTTTGAAGAAACCCGACGTCGCGGGAAGGATGGTGAAGTGGGCAGTGGAGTTGTCAGAGTTTGATATTAAATATGAGCCTCGAGGCCCGATCAAGGGGCAAATCTTTGCAGATTTCGTGGTCGAGCTCTCATCAGAGGCGACGCGGGTTGAAGGAGACGACTTCCGTTGGGTACTTTCAGTGGATGGATCGTCGAACCAGCAGGGCAGCGGTGCTGGAGTCATATTGGAAGGACCCAACGGCGTCCTGATCGAACAATCGTTGAGATTTGCCTTCAAAGCCAGCAACAATCAAGCAGAGTATGAGGCGCTGATCGCCGGGATTCTGCTGGCCAAGGAGATGGGAGCTAGGGTGCTGATGGCCAAGAGTGACTCGCTGCTAGTCACGGGGCAAGTAACAGGCGAGTTCCAGGCTAAAGATCCACAAATGGCGGCTTACTTAGCGTATGTGCAGGAATTGAAGAGTTCCTTTGCCTCTTTTGAAGTAGTACATGTGCCCCGAGAGCAGAATGCCCGAGCTGACTTGCTTGCTAAGCTCGCCAGCTCAGGCAAGGGGGGTAGGCAGAGGACGGTGATTCAAGAAACTCTGAAGACGCCAAGGGCATTTGTAGCAGATCACCTGGTCCTTCAAATAAGCAAGTCGACGGAGAGAGCAGCGAGAAGCCATAAGTCCTTGACGCAAGAAACTCTGAGATCGCCGAGAATTAGAGCATGTCGAGGAGAGAAGGTGAATGTGATGCAGGTCTGCGCCACCCATGAGCCAGACACTTGGATAACACAATACAAATGGTGCCTGGCAGATGGCCTCCTCCCGCTGGATCCGACAGAAGCTAGGAAGGTAAAGAAAAATTCCAGCAAGTATACGTTGATTGATGGCGATCTGTACAGGTTTGGGTTCACTCACCCACTCCTGGAATGTATACACGGCGAGAAGTGCACGAGGATCATGGCAGAGCTCCACGAGGGTATATGCGGAAGCCACGTCGGGGGTCGAGCTCTGGCCGCGAGGACTCTCCGTGCCGGCTATTACTGGCCATCCATGAGAGAAGATTGCAAGAAATATGCCCAATGTTGTAAACAATGCCAGCAGCACGCCGATTGGCATAAGGCACCTCCCGAGGAGTTGAAGTCGATCTATAGCCCGTGGACGTTTCATACTTAGGGAATCGTCATCCTGGGACCTTTCCCGCTGGCGATCAGGCAGATGAAGTACTTGGTGGTGGCGATTGAGTATTTCACCAAGTGGATTGAAGAAGAACCAGTGGCCCAGATCACCGCACACAAGATCGAAGGTTTTGTATGGAAGAACATCGTGTGCCGGTTTGGAGTGCCTAAACGCCTGGTGTCAGATAATGGGACGCAGTTTGCAAGCCACCTGTTGAAGAAGCTTTGCGAAGGGGTGGGAATTCAACAAGTGTTTGCATCCGTCGAGCACCCTCAGACAAATGGCCAGGTGGAGTCAGCTAATCGGGTGTTGTTGAGAGGTTTAAAGAGAAGGCTTGAGAAAGCCAAGGGAAGTTGGGCTGAGGAGGTGCCCCGTATAGTCTGGGCGTATCACACCACCGAGCAGTCAGGAACCCATGAGACCCCGTTCAGCTTGGTCTATGGGTGTGATGCCATGATTCCGGTAGAGATCCAGGAGAGCTCGCCGAGATTCCAGAACTTCGTAGAGGAAGACTCGAATGAAGAGAGAAGGCTGAACCTGGATCTACTGGATGAGGTCAGGGAAGAGGCGAGGTTGAAGGCTGAAGCTGTGAAGAGAAGGGTTGAACGAAGATACAACTCGAAGGTGATGCCAAGGCAGTTTAGAGAAGGCGATCTGGTGATGAGGAAGGCCCACCAGTACGAGATGGAGAATAAACTGTCACCCAAGTGGACTGGACCGTTCAGAATAACCGAGACGCTCGGGAACGGAGCCTACTGCTTAGAGACGCTGGAAGGAGGGGCAATTCCTCGCACCTGGAACGCCACACACCTGAAGTTGTACTATAGTTAAGAGCTTTGTAAGTAAAGACGAACACAAAGATTATATTACAATGTCTCTGTTAAAACAGTTTCAAGGGGGCACTCTTTTTTCCCTAAGGAGGGTTTTTAATGAGGCCACCCAATAAAAGAAGAGTTTTCGAAGTATAAGGCGTTTTCTGGTTGCATGTTTGCTGTTTTCCAAAAGTTTTGAAGAAAGACCTTGTCACTTGTAAGTGATTTAAGGCAAGAAAAGATATATCGCATGCTTTCAGTTAAAGTTCTTAAGTCCTCATCGTTTTTCGGCGATTGGAGGCACCAGTTAAAGTTTTTAAGTCCTCATCGTTTTTCGGCGATTGGAGGCACCAGTTAAAGTTTTAAAGTCCTCATCGTCTTTCGGCGATCGGAGGCACCAGATGAAAGACCTCGACGCCCTCGCGCGTTTTGAGGCAAGTTAAAGACCTCCTCGCCGTCGAGCGAGTGCAGGCGAGAAAGAGAAAGGTCCTCAGTGCATCCAGGGGGGAGGAGATGTACACCCTGGGCAAGTTGAGGCACTAGATAAAGTCCTTCTCGCCGTCGAGCGAGTTAAGGCCAGTTAAAGACCTCCTCGCCGTCGAGCGAGTGCAGGCGAGAAAGAGAGAAAGTCCTCCGTGCTTCTGGGAGCGAGAAGATGTAACTCCTGGGGCAATGTAGAGGCAAGTTAAAGACCTCCTCGCCGTCGAGCGAGTGCAGGCGAGAAAGAGAAAAGGTCCTCAGTGCATCCAGGGGAGAGGAGATGTACACCCTGGGCAAGTTGAGGCACCAGTTAAAGTCCTTCTCGCCGTTGAGCGAGTTCAGGCGAGTTAAAGACCTACTCGCCGATGAGCGAGTTCAGGCGAGTTAAAGACCTTCTCGCTTACATGCGAGCTTAGGCAAGATAAAATCCTTCTCGTCTCGAACGAGTTCAGGTATGGCGCAGAGGGTGGAAGAAGTTTGGAAGGTGGCTAAGGTAGGTTCGAAGAGAACGCCTAGTCAGCCGGTCTTTGTTCTGAAGTCCAGGAGGGTAAAGAGAGATCCCAAAAGGCGTCTCTGCCCCCATGCAAAGAAACAATTGCCAAAGCATGAGGCTAGGAAAAGCCGATATTACCAAGAGTTCTTGGCGATCGGGAAGAGTTCAAACAGCGGCGAGAAGGTTAAAAGACTTGTTTGATGAAGCAGGTCGAGTGGGACGGTGTTTGAGCCAATAATTGAGTTACAGTTCGTTGCTTGAAAGGTATTCTTACAATAAGGTTAGTTGCCTTAAGAGTACAAGTTGTTTAAAGCGATTATTGCTTAAGTTTGAAGCGGTTCGAAGCAGTTAAGTCAAAAGTCGTATTTGCAAAATCGTTAAGTTAAATCCGACAAAGTTAAACATGCAAAGAAGGTTAAAGCGCTTAAAGAAGTCAGGAGAGGGAATATCTAAACTTTGTCATTGAGATAAGCATCTGTTAAAAGCACATATGCACGAGTTTATTACAAGGTATATACAAGGGAAATCATAAAAGTAGCAGATGAAGTGGAGTTGATTAGTCTTCAGCAGGAACGACTTTTCCATCTACTACTTCGTTGTTCAGCGACACCAGGCTGAGATCCAGATCGGGGAATAGGCAAGCGAATTGTTCCCGCGCAGCTTCGAATCCAGCAGCCAGAATCTGAGCAGAATTTAGCTTGAGTTCTTCAATTTGCCCCTGAAGTTCCTCAATCCGCTTCTTGAGGTCTTCAGTTTGCTCTTTCAGCTCTTTATTCTGCTGCTCCAGCTCTTCAACCTGTTTTTGGAGTTGTTCGTTGGTCTCTTGAGCCTGGAGAAGGTCTTCAGTAACCTTCTTGGATTCCGATTGTGCTTGGGCCAACTCAGCAGCCACCTTTCCCTTCTCTTTGTTGGCCTCGACGAGATCAGCCATGGCGTCGTCCCTCGCCTTTTCTACTTGCCCAAGTAGTTTCTCTCGGTCGATCGACCTTTGCTCCAGTTTTTGCACCTTAGCGGCGTCAGCTTTCATGAGAGCCTCCAGGTCGACCACCTTGGCGCGAAGAGGCACAATTTTGCTTTCCAGCTCGACCTTCTCTTGGGCAAGATCGTGAACTTTGCGGCGAAGGTCAGTAGCCTCCTTGCGCGCCAGCCTGAGCTCGGTATTCATTGCATCCTCCACTCGGGAGTGTTCGATTTCTGCTAGCGTCAGGCTGAAGGACAACTTCTCCACCTCGATCTTCATGGTGCTGTTTTAGGTTTTGAGGTTGAAGAGGTCGTCTTGGAGCCTCCTGGTTGAGCCTTCCACAGCCCTGGTTATGATCGCTGGGATATCCTCTGCTATGGTTTTCAGTTTGGCAGTTAGAGGTTCCCACATCCTTGTGACCTCAAGGGGAAGGTTTGCTGCTTGGAGAGGCGCCAGGTGGGCTTGTTGCGGGTTCTCGTCGCCACCTTCCTTAGCAGGTTCTTCAGTAGTTGCTTCCTGGCGTGGCGACGCAATCGGGGATTCGGTAATCAGAATCGGAGAGGTATGAGCAACCTCATCCCCGATTGGAGCATTTTCCGCAGCTGAAGCGTTTGAAGGGGGATCCCCTCCAGCTGACACATACGGCGTTGAAGCGCTTGGGGGGTCCTCCAGGAAATTTGGCTCTTGGGCCTCAGCTGCAGGTGGCGCAGTGGCCAGTGGAGCTGCTTGGACTGGTGAGGAAGGAGCCTGTGGTGTTGGCGATGATGGGGGAGGAGCAGGCGTCGATGGTGGTGTTGAGGATGGAAGAGGGGGTGGAGCAGGTGGTGAAGAAGGTGCCACCCTCTTCCTCTTGTAACGAGGCCATCCTCGGTGACCTCGTCATCCTCTTCTTCCTCCTCATGGACGACTTGAGGGGCTTTCCTTTTAGGCCTCTTAAGGACCAATTTTTTGCGTTGAGCGGGTTCCTTCGGCGGTGATCGCCCTTGGACAATGGCGGCCTCCACCACCGAGTTAGGCACCGTTTGGGAACCGGTCGCCAACCCATGGTTTCGGGCGAGCGCCTTTAGTTCGGCGAGCATGTTCCTGGGCAACATGTTGTCTGCATGAGACGAAAATGCATGTGTTAACTCAAGGAAAACAAATAAATGCATAAGGTAATAAAACAGCAAAGCAGATGATATGTGCAGAAAAAGTAAAGCCAAAGTCTTGTGCATAACGCACAAGACGCCCAGAAACAGCTAAACAAGAAGCAGTATCAAAACAAGAGTTTAATGTCCTAACCTATTCGAATTTCTAGCTGATCTTCGTAGAATTCGAAGCATATCAGGGTGGTGGTGAGGAAAGTTATATTGGCATCCGCCACCTTCTTCCAGAAGAGACAGAGGTCTCTGTCCAATGCTCCCATGCTATCAGGACTTCTGGGCCTCCTGAAGCAGCTCTTGGACTCCTTTTTCCCCTTGTCCACCCAGTACAAGGGGAAGCCATCAAGAAGGGAGGTGTCCTTGTCGTTTGCACGCACTTGGACGAATTTCCCCTTCCAGTCTTTGTACGATTGCTGGAAGATGGTAAAAATGGACCTCCCAGCAATCGCGTTCAAGCTGATCCACAGGCGGTCTCCTGGGTGCTTGGCTTCGAAAAGGAACAAAAACACGTCCACCGACGCGGGCAACCCCAGGTGGGCGCACATTACTTGGAAGGCTCGGATGAACGCCCAGCTGTTGGGGTGAAGCTGGGCGGCAGCAACGTTGAGCTCGGTCAGAAGTTCCCTCTCGAATCGGGTGAAGGGGAACCTGAGCCTGACCTTTTTGAACAAAGTCGTATAGACAAAGAAGAAGGGCCCGTCGGCGCTTACTTTGTCATCAGCACACACGGGCAGGTCGGCGGGGCAAGGCAGCACCATCATCTTTTCGTCGTGCTCCTTGTGAAACGATTGGTAAATCTCGTCCCCCTTAGTCAGGCGCAAGACTGCTCCCGCAGTGTTCACAGAGGATGTCTCTTTCAGAAGGGTTGAGGTGGCCCAGGGATATAAAGTTTTGAAGTCTGGCAGAGGAACGGGGGCTCCTCCAGCGTTAGGTGGGGTCGCCTGGGCCAGGGCAGGTTGGGAAGACGCAGGCCTCTCAGCCTGCGAAGAGGAAGCACCACGAACTTGTGTTGAGTCGTGTGCTTGTGAAGGAAGGTTTCGTGCTGATGGAGGGGGGTTCGGGGTAATCTTGGTGCGAGTCATGATAGCAGCTACAAAGGAAGAAGAAAGGAAAAATGATCAGGGGGTTACAAAGGCTGACTCGATCATAGAAGGAAGGTGAAAGACGAACGAATGTAGGTTCGTTGCGACGATTGACGAAGCCCTAAGTTACGCAGAAGAATAAATGGAAAAACAGCCCACAGCGTATGCACCAAGCAGTTACAGGATGATGCAAATCGGTGAAAATGCAAGAAAAACCAGCAGATGAAGGAAAGTAGGTACCTTTCGATGATCAGGAAAACGATGGAGGAAGATGGTGATCTAGAGCGTTGAAGAGCGTTGAGAGTTTTCGCAGAAGGAAGTTAGAGCGTTTGCAAGCACGAAGAAAGTGATGGAACAGTGGAACGAAATAGGTTTAAGGGTTTTTCGAAATGGTTTTTGGAAGCGCAAACGGCAAATGAAGAGAGCCGTTGATGAAGCCACGCGTCAAACGATGAGTGAGGGGTTTGGTGGGGCGTCAGAGCAGCAGAAGGTACAACCGCTTGGAATTCTGCGTCAGTGCCACGTAGATCGGTGTTAACGAAGGCTCTTTCAGTCTTTTCGCTAGACAAGTCTTCGCTTAAGACTGGGGGCTTGTGTACCGCCCTGGTGGTCGGGTGTGATGACGTGGCATCCTGCTACAGTATAGGCGTGTTGACAAGGCGCCAGGTTGGCAGAAGGGAAGGAAGTCGGGGGGCTCGTGTAGTCGCCAGTTGTTATATTGGCGTGTTCCGATTTCCAGCTTACCAGAATCGGTGATCGCCAGGTTAAAGATCAAGTCGCCAGATGTAGATTCAGGCGACCTAGTCATTGGAGATCGCCAGAGCGAGCACATCGCCGAAGATGAAGGAGAAGCAGATTATGAAGGCGGCCGGCGAGACCACAGGGAAGGTGTATGAAGGCCCCTAACTCGCCAGTTCCAGTAGAGATCGCACTCCTAAGTTAACTATGCACTGGGCAGTACCATGCATAAGTAACTTAGCCAAAATGAGAGTAGAAGCAGCGCCAAGTCAGGGAGCCTCCAGATGATGGCACGTGTACAGTTGGATGCGAGCCACGTGTCCAAGTCTGTAACTGCCAGGAGAGAGAAAGCTGCCAGGTATATAAGAGTTCTTAACAAACTTTCTGAGGTACGCACGTTCAGTTCATACACTTTACGCTTGCGAGTGATAGAGCTGACTGTGAGAGAGGATTTGCACGGTTCTTGTTCTCTTAGTTTTTGGTGATACCGTCACTGACTTGAGCGTTGGAGTGCGATCGGCCGCAGCGGCGCCGCTCTGTTTCTTTGCAGGTTCTTGAGGTAGATCCCGAGAGGAACGGAGGTGAGAAGCGGTGCGCACGTCGATCCTTTGACGAGGCAGTTTCCAGCGTTCCGGTCAACAGGCAGGATCAGGGGGAAGGCAGAGGACTGTGATCCAAGAGACCCTCAAAACGCCGTGAAAATTTGTTGCAGACAACAGGGTGGATGTTCTCCATGTTAGTAGAGCTAGAGGAAATCCACGGAACCATAGCTCCTTGAGTCAAGATACGGCGAGGGCACCCTGCATCAGCACTTACGCGACCTCGCCAGAAGAAGGAAAGGGTGTACAGATATGTGCTTTGGAGGAAGGCGACACATGGATGACCCCTTACAGGCGATACCTAGCGGAAGGAATCCTCCCAGCAGAACCAGAAGAAGGCAAGAAGATTAAGAGGAACGCCGCAAGGTACACCTTGGTAGATGGGATATTATTCAAGCACGGGTTTACGCACCCTATCTTGACATGCGTAAGCGGCGACGAGTGCACCAGGATAATGGTTGAACTCCACGAAGGTATTTGTGGGAGCGTACTACTATGATTTGATGACATTTTTGGAAGAAACATGACTAGACAAAACACATATAGATTCAGAAATTAAAAGACTCAAATGAACACAAAATGAACTAAATAAAATTGCAATAAAGACTCAAATACCTAAAATAAAAGAACAACACAAAGTGTATGGAATCCTACCAAAAATTGCACAAAGATTGCTCAAGAACAATTGAACAAGATGCACCGATTGGAATTTCCAAACAGCACACCAATTCAAAGCAAAAATTAAAAAAACAGCAAGACAATATGGAATGTAAAGAACAACACGGATTAAAGAAGAACTCAAAATGAAAATGACCAAGAACTACTCATCTTTGAAGAACCTATGCTCATGATACCAAATGATGGCATTCTCAAGGAGCTCTTCTTGGATGTATGTGAATATGGTGCGGAAGCTATGATGAAAGTGGGCA
This sequence comes from Phaseolus vulgaris, assembly GCF_000499845.2. NCBI lineage: Eukaryota > Viridiplantae > Streptophyta > Magnoliopsida > Fabales > Fabaceae > Phaseolus > Phaseolus vulgaris. Next base: position 13,682,634 of record NC_023750.2, on the reverse strand, counting down.
AGATCCTCCTAGGAGTTGTGGTGATCTTGAAGGTGCATGAAGTGTACGGAAAAAGGGAGGTTCGGCCAGCCCTCTTCGTAAATGGTGAAGAGAAGATTAGGACCTAGAAACTAGGCAAAGGCAATGTATGGCACAATATGGGCAGCATAACATTACTCTCATTAATCTTGCAAATACAAGGGATAGGCTTCTCCTTTTATAGGCTAAGGAGGCCGTAAATGTTAAGATAAGAGAATATGAAATGTAAGCCAAATGAAATGGAAATGTGGAGGCACATGGCACATGGAGCACATGGGTGCACATGGCTTCACAAAACCGTCCCTTGATTAGTGAAGTCTTTTAGAAACCTTTAGCTAATCAAGGTTAACTCCTCCTTAATTCTAATGTGCAGAAAAATAAACATTTGTCCACATGGCTATGCTATTTACACCCCAATTAAAGCTAAACTACACTTGATGGGCCTTCACGGACTATGTGCTAGTATGCCACTCTCCCATTCATAGCTTTGATCCAAGTCTTCTTGTCCTAGACGCTCCTAGCTTGGCCTTCTTGTCCTAGACGCTCCTAGCTTGGTCTTAGACGTTCCTAGCTTGATCTTATATGCTTTTGACTTGGCTCTTGCCTTTCATGGAAGGTTGTGCTTGGCCCTCTTCCATCACCTATGCTGGGAAGAAAAGTCCAGGCCTACGTAGATGACATGGTGGTGACTTCACAAGAAAGAGGGTAGCACGCAGCGGATCTGGAAGTTCTGTTTGCTACCATATCAAAGTACCGCCTCAAATTAAACCCAGAAAAGTGTGTTTTTGGCGTGGAGGCAGGGAAGTTCTTGGGATTTATGCTCACAGAGAGGGGGATAGAGGCGAACCCTGATAGGTGTGCGGCTATTATAGCCAAGAGGAGCCCAACCTCAGTTAAAGAAGTTCAGCAATTGACCAGGAGGATGACAGCTTTGTAAAGGTTTGTGTCTGCTGGAGGGGAGAAGGGCCACCCCTAATTCCAGTGTCTGAAAAGGAATAACCGTTTCGCGTGGATAGATGAGTGTGAAGCAGCATTCCTCAAGTTGAAGGAATACCTGGCGACGCCACCTGTGCTTTGCAAGCCATGGGCGGACGTCCCCCTCCGGTTGTACTTTGCAGTAACGGAGTGGGCCATCAGCTCAGTGCTGGTCCAGGAGCAAGACCAAGTGCAGAGGCCCATCTACTTCGTAAGCAAAGCCTTGCAAGGCCTAGAATTGAGGTACCAGTCATTGGAGAAGGCGGCATTAGCAGTGGTGTTCCCAGCCAGAAGGCTCTGTCATTATTTCCACAGTTTCACAGTGGTGGTGATGACGAACCTCCCCATCCAGAAAGTACTTCAAAAGCCAGATGTAGGGGGGAGGATGGTTCGCTGGGCGGTGGAGCTGTCAGAGTTTGATATGCAGTATGAACCCAGGGGATCCATCAAGGGGCAAGTCTATGCAAATTTCGTGGCGGAGCTCTCACCAGGAGGAGACCCTCAAGAGGCGGAGTTGGGGTCACAATGGATGCTCTCAGTGGATGGGTCCTCCAACTAGCGGGGGAGTGGTGCTGGAATAATCTTGGAAGGACCTAACAGAGTGTTGATCGAACAAGCCTTACGCTTTGCATTCAAAGCAAGCAATAACCAAGCGGAGTACGAGGCGCTGATTGCTGGGATGCTTTTGGCTAAAGAAATGGGCACTCAAAGCCTCTTGGCAAAGAGTGACTCACAATTGGTCACATGATAAGTAACAGGGGAGTATCAGGAAAAGGATCCATAGATGGCCGCATACTTGAGGTACGTCGAGGTGTTGAAGGGAGCCTTCGCTGCGTTCGAGCTGGTGCATGTCCCTAGGGAGCAAAATGCCAGAGCTGACTTGCTTGCCAAGCTGGCCAGCTCAGGCAAGGGGGGAAGGCAGAGGACTATCATCCAAGAGACGCTCAAAACGCCGCGAAAGTTTGTGGCGGACAATAGGGTGGATGTCATTCACATTAGTACAGCAAGAGGAAAGCCAAGGAGCAACCACTCTTTGAGTCAAGGTACGGCGAGGGCACCCTACATCAGCACCTACGCGATCTCGCCAGAAGAAGAAAAGGGCGTACAGGTACACGCCTTGGAGGAAGGCGACATATGGATGACCCCTTACAGGCGATACCTCGCGGATGGAGTCCTCCCAGCGGAACCGGAAGAAGGCAAGAAGGTCAAGAGGAACGCCGCAAGGTACACTTTAGTGGATGGGATATTATTCAGGCATGGGTTTACGCACCCCATCTTGACGTGCGTAAGTGGCGATGAGTGTACCAGGATAATGGCTGAGAACTCTACGAAGGTATTTGTGGGAGCCACGTGGGAGGAAGATCCTTGACATCCAAGGTAATACGTGCAGGTTTTTACTGGCCAACGGTAAGAGAAGACTGCGTTCGATACGCCCAGCGTTGCAAGCAGTGTCAGATGCACGCTGATTGGCATAAGGCGCCGCTAGAGGAACTGAGATCCATATACAGCCCATGGCCTTTCCATACTTGGGGGATTGATATCCTAGGCCCGTTCTCACTGGCGATAAGGCAGATGAAGTACTTGATCGTTGCCATCGAGTACTTCACCAAGTGGATAGAGGTAGAACCAGTGGCACAGATCACCGCGCACAAGGTACAACACTTTGTTTGGAAGAACATTGTGTGTCGTTTTGGGGTGCCAAGGCGTCTCATTTCAGATAATGGCACCCAGTTCGCGAGCCAACAGTTGGGGAAGCTGTGTACAGAAGTAGGAATCAAGCAGGTGTTTGCATCAGTCGAACACCCCCAGACGAATTGGCAGGTCAAGTCAGCGAATAGAGTTTTGTTGAGGGGTTTGAAACGCAGATTAGAGAAGGCTAAAGGGGCGTGGGCAGAAGAAGTACCAAGGATCGTGTGGGCTTATCACACTATGCCTCAATCTTCCACCATGGAGACGCCTTTCAGCCTAGTATATGGGTCGGACGCCATGATCCCAGTGGAGATCCACGAGAGCTCGCCTCGTTTCCTAGGCTTCGTGGCAGAAGAATCCAACAAAGAAAGAAAAGTGAACCTGGATATGATAGACGAAGCTAGAGAAGAGGCGAGAATAAAGGCTGAGGCTGTGAAGAGAAGAGTGGAGCGTCAGTAAAGCTCTAAGGTGAAGCTGCGACAATTCCAGGTTGGTGATCTGGTCATGAGGAAGGCTCATCCTTACGAGTTGGAAAACAAGTTGTCTCCCAAATGGACTGGGCCGTTCAGAGTAATCAAAGGCCGTTCAGAGTAATCAAAGCCAAGGGGAATGGTTCATATAAGTTAGAGACCCTAGCAGGAGGCCCCATCCCACGTAGTTGGAATGCGGCGAATTTAAAGTTTTATTTCAGTTGAAATTTTGTAAAGGGGACACTCTTTTTCCCTCCCGGGGGTTTTTTAATGACGTCACCCAAATAAAGAAAAGACAAGTTTAAGATATTTTTGCCTTAGTTTTTCCCTCTCATGTAAGATCAAAGATTAAAAAACAAAAGACAAAGAGTCAAGGCTACGCCAGGCGTCGCCAAGGTAAGGCGTCGCCAAGATGAGGCATCGCCAAGATGAGGCATCGCCAAGATAAGGCGTCGCCAAGATGAGGCATCCCCAAGATAAGGCGTCGCCAAGATGAGGCATCGCCAAGATAAGGTGACGCCAAGATGAGGCGTCGCTAAGATGAGGCGTCGCCAAGATAAGGCGTCGCCAAGACGAAGCATCGCCAAATTAAGGAGCGAAGGTCAAGTTTAGAGCAAGATAATAGGTATGTTGAGTAAAAGTTAAAATCTGGGTGCTTTGTCCTTGAGCAGGGGTTAAGGGATTCCTTCGGGATGCCCCCTCCTCAGGTATGAATAGTTGTCCCCGGTATCAGATATTAGATATAAGTTAAAACCTGGGTGCCTAGTCCTTGAGCAGGGGTTAAGGGATTCCTTCGGGACGACCCCTCCTCAGGTATGAACAGCTAGCCCCGGTATCAGACGTTAGACGTAAGCTAAAATCTGGGCTCTTAGTCCCTGAGCAGGGGTTAAGGGATTCCGTCGGGACACCCTCTGCTCAGGTAGGAACAGCTAGCCCCAGCGTCTGATGTTTAGACACTTCGCCTTGGTGTCTTCAGACACCCTGAGGACGATACGACAGTGCTGTAGTAGGCCTCTCCTCAGGCGTGGGCACCAGGAGCAAAGAGATAAGGGCTAAGTTGCCTTGGTGTTTTAGACACCCCATGGATGATACGACACTATTGTATAGGCCTCTCCATGGGCGTGGGCACCAGAGTGCGACTTTTGTCCCAAGTGTTTAGACACGCTGACGACACCTAGAGCAGGTCTCTCCTCGAGCGTAGACACCCAGTACAGGTAAGATAAGTCCTCCACGCCCTCGAGCAATGTCGAGGCGACGAAAGAACAGATAAGTTCTCCTCTCCCTTGAGAGATGACTAGGCTAGAAAGGAGATGTGACCCCTTTGCATCTTAAGTGATGATAAAGCCGGCAGTGCCCTTGGTAGCAAGCGCTTGGGGCTCAAGAACAAGTAAGTAAAAAGCCAGTTGAAATTATATGAAGCTAAATCCTCCTTTGCCTTAGGGCAATGACGAGGCAGGCAACGCCTTCGTGAGGGAGATTCCTCACAGATACGAAAGCCAAGTCAAGGTTCTGATTGAAAAGACCAAGAGAAGGGTATGCATTACGACTTAGAAGGAAAGGGTAAGAGAGAGAGTCACGTGCTACCTAAAGAGTTAAAAGCGAAGCAATGAAGAAATGCATCGAAGGCAAGTAACAGTTGTGCCTTTGGTATAGAGAAGAAAGTGGAAGCAGATAAAGTGCAAGAAGAGTTGAAAGCGAATAACATTTAAACGGAACCAATTGTCAGAATTACAAATAAATTCAAATATATATATGAGATTATAGAAGAAATATGGATCAGATCCAGTGCAGTTTAATCCCCAAGGTCGAGGGGCACGACCTTTCTATCAACGATGTGGTGGCAAGAGTTGCAGTTGGAAGTGTCGATCCCTGGGTTTTCGCATGTGGCTTGGGCCAGGGCCTCCTTGAACCCCTCGTCGAAGGTGCCAGCCATGTCATTGATTAATTCTTGGTTGGATTTCTCCAACTCCTCGATTTTGGAGACTTGAGAGGCTAGCTGTTTTCCAGAAATTCCTTCTCCACCTGCAGCTTGTTCGCTTCAGCTTGAAATTTGTTGTCTTTAGATTGGAGAAGGTTGAGAGTTTCCATCTTCGCAGCTAGCTCCCTTTCGGTCTTCCCCAACGATTGCTCCCGGTCGGTGCACTGATCCTCGAGCCTTTTCAGTTGGTTTTCGAGTCCTTTCCTTTGTGCCTCAGAAGCCGTTGCCGCCGCTTCAAGATCGGAGATCTTGGTACGAAGAGACACCGCCTGACTGAGGAGTTCAGCATGAACCAGCCCCGCAACGTGCTGTTGTTTGGCAGTTTCCTCCTTAGCCTCTTGGGCCAGCTGCAAGGAGGTTTTATAGGCCTCCTCTTGATGTGCCCAACTACGCGACAAGCTCTCCTTCTCCTCTTTCAGGGTAGCCACTTCCTGTTGGAGAGCCTGGATGGTGCGCGCCTCGTCCGCCTTAGACTTCGCCTAGGCGCGCCATTCAAGGGCGATGGCCAAGAAGGCCCCCATGTAATAAGGCATGCCTTCTCTCCTATTTTCCCCAGGAAAGCTGCCCGGCGACAACTTATCATTGAAACCCCTCATTAGTTGCCTGATTGGAGGGGGAATCTCCAGGAGCTCTGGAGTACGCGTTGGGGCGACAGGTGGTGGTGTTGGTGTTGGTAGAGGTGCAGACTCCACCACCCCCTCATCTGGAACTGCTTGCTGTGGAGGAGATGTGGCGTTGGGGGGGTTGTCCATCAAAGACCCCCCATGTGGAGGTGAATGGGGGCGCGAGTAGACAATCCTATTTGTCCTCCTCCTCTTGTAGGCAGGCCCCACGTCCGAGTCTTCATCCTCGGAGGAAATATGGAGCACACCCTTGCCTTTGTCAAGGGGGGCTGTGGGAGGAGTGTTAGCTACAGCCAGTGGGACTGCAGTGATGGGAGGAGGTGAGTTAGGTGTTTGGAGTGTGGGAGGAGAGTTGGATGTTTGTAGTATGGGAAGAGAATTGGGTGTTTGAGTGGTGAGTGGTGGTGACGACGACGGAGGATTGGACTCAACAGGGGGAATGTTGGAGGCACCAGCCTCTGCAGATGGCAACTTAGGTTGGGACTTCAAGGCTTTGGCTAGAGCAATTTGCCTTGCGGGGTCCATCACTGATGCTGCATCAGACAAACCAAAGAACAAGGGTCAGAGCCAATACCAAATCAGGCATGAAACATCAGACACACAGGGCTATGCGTAGAAATTTGGAGTTAGGACTTGAACTCAAAACCAAGTTCCTTAGTTTACCAAAGGTACTTTAACCACTATAACAGACCAAGTACAGAGTGTCAACTATACCACTGGGGCAAATTTGCGGATCAACAACATGAACAGAAATTGGAGCAGATAAACGGAAATTGGGGCAGATAAACAAAGCATACAACAACGAAGGGAAGTGATCCTGCCTGTTGACCAGAATGATGGAAACTGCCTCGTCAAAGGATCGACGTGTGCACCGCTTCAAACCTCCGTCCTTCTGTCCAGCAAATAGTCATTTAGGAACCCGCTCCTTACCAAATCGTCGAGCTGGTATCCTAATGCTAAGCACGAGTCCACTGTATGGCCAAAGCCCTGGTGAAACTCACACCAGGCGTCTGGCTTTGGTCCCAGCACCTTGTCGCCACCTTTTCTGGCGCCTTCAACCTCGCAGATATATTGGGAATGGCGATCAGATCCGCCAATCCCATGACAAACTTGTGCTTAGGCGGGCGATTGTATTCCCGGCGTGCTGGTTGCTGGCGTCCTTGGCCCCTACCCTTGTTCTTCCTTGGATCATAAGGATGGCGAGTCCTCTGATCCCTCCTGGCCGCCGCTGTCTCCAGCACCCTCTGTGGCTGGATCCTCGTCTGAGCGCGTGGCCTAGCAGGAGCCACGCTTCCTCTCTTCTCGGCGACTTCGCTCTCGTCGGCGATGTGGGCCACCGCAAGTCGCCTAACCTCAGCAAACGTGGCGGGGTGTGCCCTGATCAACGCCTCGCAGAATGGTCCCGGCAACACGCCCTTCTTGAATGCATAGACCAGCATTTCTTCATCTTTGGCCGGCGATCTGACCATCTGCGCCCCAAAGCGATTCAGGTAGTCTCTGAGGGACTCTCCCTGATATTGCCTTATATCGAACAAATCATAAGACACCCTGGGCGGTGCCTTATTCACGATGTACTGCTCGACGAAAATCTTCGAGAACTGTTGAAAACTGGTTATGTGACCGTTAGGCAGGCTCACAAACCATTCCAGCGCCGTTCCCTGGAGCGTGCTCACGAACATCTTGCAATACACGGCGTCTGATCCCCCTGACAGCATCATCTGCGTATGGAACGTGATGAGATGAGCCTCAGGATCCTCCACGCCGGTGAAAACAGCCTTAACAGGAACCACACTCGCAGGAATAGGCGTGTCAGTAATCGTCTGAACAAAAGGCATAGGAAAAACACGAGGTGGCGACGACGGCGAAACCTCTTCAGTAGAAGAACGCCCTTGCTGCTCCTGAAGAGCTTGACGCAGCTCCTCAGTCACCTTGCCGAGCTCCTCATTCCTGGCGCGAGAGGCGACCACGTCCTCATGCATTCTTGCCTGTTCTATGCGCGAGGCTTCCACAGTTGCCTGCAACGAACGCATCATCTCTGCCATCTGTGCCATGGTCATGGCAGCGGCGCCTTCAGCAGCGACGGGCGCAACTGGACTTGAACGATTGCTTCTCATTTTTCTCATGAAACTCAGCGAATCACAGAATGCAGCGAACGACACTTACTTCAGCTACGATCGACTCAGCGATCAATCGGAAAAAACTGTGCGAAACTCCGCAAGAAAACTCAAGAACACCGCAAACCTTCAAACAAACTTGCAACTCCACCAGAAACCACCGCTTTTCCCGCGGATAACCAAACGACCGAAAGAACTCAACTCCACCGAACAAATCACGCGTAAACAGCAGGAAAACCGCACTTCACCGATCAAAAACCCAAACGAACGGTATAAAACGCGAATTCACCGAACAAAACTCAAGCAAACAGCGAACGATGGTTGCACCAGCACACAACTATGCAGAAAACTTCGAAAACCTTCAAGAACTCACGCTGTGGATGGGAGCAAGTTTTACACGGCCCCACGGTGGGCGCCTGATGATCCTGCCTGTTGACCAGAATGTTGGAAACTGCCTCGTCAAAGGATCGACGTGTGCACCGCTTCAAACCTCCGTCCTTCTTCAAGATCCACCTCAAGAACCTGCAAAAGAACAGGGCGGCGCCGCTGCGGCTGATCGCACTCCAACGCCCAAGTCAGTGACAGAACCACCAAATACTAAGAGCAAGAACACTCAAGAAATCTCAAGGAACCGTGCAATGTTCTCTCTCACAGTGTGCTCTAGAACTCACAAGCGTAAAGAGTATAATCTGAACGTGCGTACCTCAGAAAGTTCGTTTGAGAACTCTTATATACCTGGTCACTTTCTCGCTCCTGGCAGTTACAGACCTGGACACGTGGCTCGCATTCAGTCGTACACGTGCCATCATCTGGAGCCTCCTTGACTTGGGCGCTGCTTCTGACTCTCCTTTTGGCTAAGTTACTTATGCATGGTACTTCCCAGTGCATAGCTAACTTGGGAGCGCGATCACTACTGGAATTGGCGAGTTAGGGTGCTCTCGTACACCTTCCCTGTGGTCTCGCCGGCCGCCTTCATAATCTGCACCACCTTCATCCTCGGCGATGTGCTTGTTCTGGCGATCTCCAATCACTTGGTCGCCTGAGTTTACATCTGGCGACTTCATCTTCAACTGGGCGATCGCCTGGCATGCTGAAGATCGGAGCACGCCAACTTAATAACTGGCGATTACACGAACCACCCGACTTCCTTCCCTTCTGCAACTCTGGTGCCTTATCCACACGCCTACTCTGTGGCTTGGTGCCACGTCATCACTTCTGACTACCAGGGCGGTACAGGAAGCATGTTAAGAAGTGTACCGCCCAGGTAGTCGGAAGTGATGACGTGGCACCAAGCTACAGTGTAGGCGTGTTGACAAGGCGCCAGATTCGCAGAAGGGAAGGAAGTCGGGGGGCTCGTGTAGTCGCCAGTTATTAAGTTGGCGTGTTCCGATCTCCAGCATACCAGGCGATCGCCCAGTTGAAGATGAAGTCGCCAGATGTAAACTTAGGCGACCAAGTGATTGGAGATCGCCAGAACAAGCACATCGCCGGAGATGAAGGTGGTGCAGATTATGAAGGCGGCCGGCGAGACCACAGGGAAGGTGTACGAGAGCACCCTAACTCGCCAATTCCAGTAGTGATCGCGCTCCCAAGTTAGCTATGCACTGGGCAGTACCATGCATAAGTAACTTAGCCAAAAAGAGAGTCAGAAGCAGCGCCCAAGTCAAGGAGGCTCCAGATGGTGGCACGTGTACGACTGGATGCGAGCCACGTGTCCAGGTCTGTAACTGCCAGGAGAGAGAAAGTGACCAGGTATATAAGAGTTCTCCACGAACTTTCTGAGGTACGCACGTTCAGATTATACTCTTTACGCTTGCGAGTTCTAGAGCTTGCTGTGAGAGAGAACATTGCACGGTTCCTTGAGATTTCTTGAGTGTTCTTGCTCTTAGTATTTGGTGGTTCTGTCACTGACTTGGGCGTTGGAGTGCGATCGGCCGCAGCGGCGCCGCTCTGTTCTTTTGCAAGTTCTTGAGGTGGATCTTGAAGAAGGACGAACGTTTCAAGCGGTGCACACGTCGATCCTTTGACGAGGCAGGTTCCAGCGCTCTGGTCAACAGACAGGATCATCAGGCGCCCACCGTGGGGCCGTGTAAAACTTGCTCCCATCCACAACGTGAGTTCTTGGAGGTTTTCATAGTTTTCTGCGTGGTTGTGTGCTGGTGCAACCATCGTTCGCTGTTCGCTTGAGATTTGTTCGGTAATTTCGCGTTTTATACCGTTCGTTTGGATTTTTGATCAGTGAAGTGAGGTTTTCTGCTGTTTACGCGTGATTTGTTCGGTGGAGTTTGAGTTCTTTTGCTTGTTTGGTTATCCGTGGGAGAAGCGGTGGTTTCTGGTGGAGTTGCAGGTTTCTTTGGAGGTTCGCGGTGGTCTTGAGTTTTCTTGTGGAGTTTCGCGCAGTTTTTTCCGATTGATCGCTGAATCGATCGTAGCTGAAGTAAGTGTTGTTCGCTGCATTCTGTGATTCGCCAAGTTTCATGAGAAAAATGAGAAGCAATCGTTCAAGTCCAGTTGCGCCCGTCGCTGCTGAAGGCGCCGCCGCCATGACCATGGCTCAGATGGTAGAGATTATGCGCTCGTTGCAGGCAACTGTGGAAGCCTCGCGCATAGAGCAGGCGAGAATGCATGAGGACCTGGCCGCCTCTCGGGCCAGGAATGATGAGCTGAGCAAGGTGACTGAGGAGCTGCGTCAGGCTCTTCAGGAGCAGCAGGGGCGTCCTATTGCTGAAGAGGTCGCGCCGTCAACACCGCCTCGTGTTTTTCCTATGCCTTTTGTTCAGGCGATTACTGACACGCCTATTCCTACGAGTGTGGTACCTGTCAAGGCTGTTTTCACCGGTGTGGAGGATCCTGAAGCTCATCTCACCACGTTCCATACACAGATGATGCTGTCAGGGGGATCGGACGCCGTGTATTGCAAGATGTTCGTGAGTACGCTCCAGGGAACGGCGCTGGAATGGTTTGTGAGCCTGCCTAACGGTCACATAACCAGCTTCCAACAGTTCTCGAAGATTTTTGTCGAGCAGTACATCGTGAATAAGGCACCGCCCAGGGTGTCTTATGATTTGTTCGATATAAGGCAATATCAGGGAGAGTCCCTCAGAGACTACCTGAATCGCTTTGGGGCGCAGATGGTCAGATCGCCGGCCAAAGATGAAGAAATGCTGGTCTATGCATTCAAGAAGGGCGTGTTGCCGGGACCATTCTGCGAGGCGTTGATCAGGGCACACCCCGCCACGTTTGCTGAGGTTAGGCGACTTGCGGTGGCCCACATCGCCGACGAGAGCGAAGTCGCCGAGAAGAGAGGAAGCGTGGCTCCTGCTAGGCCACGCGCTCAGACGAGGATCCAGCCACAGAGGGTGCTGGAGACAGCGGCGGCCAGGAGGGATCAGAGGACTCGCCATCCTTATGATCCAAGGAAGAACAAGGGTAGGGGCCAAGGACGCCAGCAACCAGCACGCCGGGAATACAATTGCCCGCCTAAGCACAAGTTTGTCATGGGATTGGCGGATCTGATCGCCATTCCCAATATATCTGCGAGGTTGAAGGCGCCAGAAAAGGTGGGCGACAAGGTGCTGGGACCAAAGCCAGACGCCTGGTGTGAGTTTCACCAGGGCTTTGGCCATACAGTGGACTCGTGCTTAGCATTAGGATACCAGCTCGACGATTTGGTAAGGAGCGGGTTCCTAAATGACTATTTGCTGGACAGAAGGATGGGGGGTGCGTCGAGCTCCCAACCAGCAGGTGCTGAAGCTCAGCAGCACGAGATGCCCACGCACGGAGAAATCCACACCATTGCAGGGGGTTTCTCAGGAGGGGGATGCACCGCATCACAGAGGAAGAGGTACGCGAGGTCTGTGATGACGGTGGATATGTTTGAAGACCACTCGCCGGAAGTGGATATTACATTCACCAAGCAGGATCTCCGGGATGTTGTACCTCATGACAACGATATCATAGTAATTTCGTTGATAACAGCAGGAAGAAAGGTCCACAGGGTGCTGGTGGACCAAGGAAGCTCGGCAGATGTGATGTTTTGGCCGACTTTCACGCAGCTGGAGCTGCCCCTTGACCAGCTGAGGCCCTATGGAGGGTGTTTGTATGGGTTCGCTGGTGACCAAGTGAAGGTCAGGGGGTACATAGAATTGAGGACAACGTTTACAGATGTGGCGGGTTCAAGAACGGAGAAAATCAAATACCTCGTTGTAAACGCTCCTTCAGCATACAACATCCTATTGGGAAGGCCCACGCTCAACAGGATAGGTGCCATACCGTCGACCCGGCACATGAAGGTGAAGTTGCCGTCCATGGAGGGGGTGGTTATCACCATCAAATCCGATCAGAAGGAAGCAAAGAAGTGTTATGAGAATAGCCTGAAAAACAAGAGATCGGTGAGTTACGTAACGACCACCCCGCCTCCTGGTGTGAAGCCCAGATCGACGGTAATAGAAGAGACCGCCGGAAGGGACGTGGAGATGGTGGACGCTGAGTTGGGGGAGGGGAATGCCGGTCTGGAGGAGGAAGAGGCAAGGAATCGCCCTGAGGAAGCGAGAGAACTGGGAATCGCCAGGGCGGTGACCGCCAGAGAAACCAGACCAAAACCCGTCGAGCAGTGGCTCGAGAGAGAAATCGGGGGAAAGATCTTCAAGCTGGGAAGATCCCTGGAGGTTGAGCTCCAGGACCAGATCGCCAAGGTGATTGAGCAGCATCTGGACGCGTTTGCATGGTCCGCTTCGGACATGCCCGGGATCGATCCCGACTTCTTGTGCCATCATCTGGCGATGGATAACTTGGTGAGACCAGTGCGACAAAGAAGAAGAAAGTTCAACGAGGAGAGGAGGCAGGCGATCAGGGACGAAACACAGAAACTCCTCGCTGCAGGCCACATCAGGGAAGTCCAGTACCCTGAATGGCTGGCAAATGTCGTGCTGCTGAAGAAGAGTAACGGGAAATGGCGCATGTGCGTCGATTTCACTGACCTGAACAAGGCTTGCCCAAAGGATTCATATCCTTTACCAAGCATAGATGCCCTGGTGGACAGTGCTGCAGGGTGTAAGTTGTTGAGCTTCCTGGATGCCTTCTCGGGGTATAATCAGATCAAGATGCATCCCACGGATGAAGAGAAGACAGCCTTCATGACGGAGAGATCGTGCTACTGCTACAAGGTGATGCCGTTTGGGCTGAAGAACGCGGGGGCCACGTACCAGAGGCTGATGGATCGAGTACTTGCACCGATGCTGGGAAGGAACGTGCAAGTGTACGTCGATGACATGGTCGTGACCTCGCCGGAAAAGAGCAAGCACGTTGCAGACTTGGAAGAATTGTTCACGACGATCGCCAAGTTCAGACTGAAGCTGAATCCAGAGAAATGCATTTTCGGCGTGGAGGCTGGAAAGTTTTTGGGTTTCCTCTTGACTGAAAGAGGCATAGAGGCCAACCCTGATAAGTGTGCCGCCATCTTGGCGATGAGGAGCCCAGCTACGGTGAAAGAAGTCCAGCAGCTAACAGGTCGGATGGCAGCCCTGTCTCGCTTCGTGTCAGCTAGCGGAGAGAAGGGGCATCCCTATTTTCAGTGCTTGAGGCGCAATAACAAGTTTGTTTGGACGAAGGAGTGCGAGGAAGCCTTCGTCAAGCTGAAGGAGTATCTGGGGAGCCCGCCGGTTTTGTGCAAACCGCTGGTGGGAACCCCTCTCAGGTTGTATTTCGCTGTAACTGAGAGGGTGATGAGTGCGGTGCTCGCCCAGGATCAAGATCAGGCTCAGAAGCCTATTTATTTTGTTAGTAAGGTGTTGCAGGGCCCCGAAACGAGATATCAGGCCCTGGAAAAGGCTGCGCTGGCTGTGGTATTTTCGGCGAGGAGGTTGCGCCACTATTTCCATAGCTTCACCATACTGGTGATGACTGACCTGCCCATCCAGAAGGTCTTGAAGAAGCCTGACGTGGCGGGGAGGATGGTGAAGTGGGCAGTAGAATTGTCAGAGTTTGATATTAAATATGAGCCTCGAGGCCCGATCAAGGGGCAAATCTTTGCGGATTTCGTGGTCGAGCTCTCATCGGAAGCGACACGAGTTGAAGGGGACGACTTCCGTTGGGTGCTTTCGGTGGATGGATCGTCGAACCAGCAGGGTAGCGGTGCTGGAGTCATTTTGGAAGGACCCAACGGCGTGCTGATCGAACAATCTTTGAGATTTGCCTTCAAAGCCAGTAACAATCAAGCAGAATATGAGGCGCTGATCGCCGGGATTTTACTGGCCAAAGAGATGGGAGCGAGGGTGCTGATGGCTAAGAGTGACTCGCTGCTAGTCACGGGGCAAGTAACAGGCGAGTTCCAGGCTAAAGATCCACAAATGGCGGCTTACTTGGAGTATGTGCAGGAATTAAAGAGTTCCTTTGCCTCCTTTGAAGTAGTGCACGTGCCCACAGAACAGAATGCCCGAGCTGACTTACTAACTAAGCTCGCCAGTTCAAGCAAGGGGGGTAGACAGAGGACGGTGATTCAAGAAACTCTGAAGACGCCAAGAGCATTTGTAGCAGATCACCTGGTTCTTCAGATAAGCAAGTCGACGGAGAAAGCAAGGAGAAGTCATAAGTCCCTGACGCAAGAAACTTTGAGATCGCCGAGAGTTAGAGCATGTCTGATGAGAATCAAATAAAGGAGGCTTTTATTAATGGAGGAAGAGGACATCCACCCTCACATTTGAAGTTCTTCCTTCTAGTCTTCTCAAAATTAAAAGAAGACATAAAATAAAGATCAGGCCCAAGCCCAAAGCCCAAGCCCAAGCCCAAGAAGGCCAAAGCCCAAAGAGCCCAAGTCCATCCCATGAGGGGCAAGGCCAAGCTTTGAAATACTCTTGTATAGTTTTAGGAGGTGTGGTCATTAAATAAAGGAGTGTGAAAATGTAAAATAAAGTCACATTACCCATGTGACTTAGGAGAGTGGTGTAGGTGTAGTTTTTGGGAGGTGTCATAGTAGAAAAAGGTCACACCTCCCATGTGACTTGTTTTTGGTGGGAATTTCAAATGAGTTTATTTGAAATTTCCCACCTATTTTTCAGCACCTTAGGCTATAAATAGAGGTGGTTCCTTTGTAAAATTCAGATTGGAATTAATCTAAGAAAACTCTACTCAAATTTTGAGAGAACTTTGGAGAGCTTTGAGCCTTCTTCTCTAGTCTTATCTTGATGGATCAATGGAGTCCTCAAGTGGCGGCATCACTCTCATCTAGGAGCATTCCACACTTCTAGTGGCGAGATCATCCATCCTCCTTCCATCTTCATGAGCATTTCTTCTCTCCTTCCTTTCTCCTCTTTCTATTGTTTGTGTTAGCTTGTGTTCTTGAGTTTTGGTTAAATGTTCTTGCTGTTTTTATGAGTTTTTGGTTCGGCAGTTTTATAATTCTGTCCATTCATCTTGTTCCTTTGCTTTTCTTGCTCATTTGTTCGGTTCAATTTGACTATAATTGGTTCATCCAAATGAGTTTGGGATTTGGTACTAGTTTTTGGTGAGTTCTTGTCTTAGAACAATGATCCAACTCTAAGAAAAGTGCCTCTATAATGTCCAACTCAAGGTGATTCCTAAGAATGTCAAGAATCATTCTCTATATGGCTAGTGGAATCACATCATGTGGTATCATGAGTCTTAGGTTCTTCTTGTTTAATTTTTGAGTTGTGTAGCACTTTATTTCAAGAGCTCTTTAATTTTCTTGCAATTTAAGTTTCTGTTTTAGGCTTATTTTGAGTTTACTTGCTGTTTTAATTCTTTTGCCTATCATATGTTTGAGTATTTTCCTTTTTGAATCATGTCAAGTTTTGTCTTAGTCATGTTATTCCATAATTGTCATTACTTCTAGTAGTACTTTTATTGTTTTTGATTGTTTCTTGCTTTAGTGTCATATAATTTTCTGAATTGATGTTGATCCTTTGTGCATTTTCTTTTTAGAATTGAGTTCATACTTGTATTCTAGACCTATACAAGTTCCAATACATCATTTTCTATTATGTCTTTGCTAGTTCATCATCCTGTTTTTTTATTCCTATTAGGATTCCTTTGTTTCTGAAAAAAAGTGCTTACTGTTTTTCCTTATTGCAATTGATTTACTTACTGGAAAATTCTGAAATTCTGGATTGGAGATATTCAAAGTGTTAGAAAAGAAAAGAAAAAAGAATCATTCAAAAATACAAAGTACACGAAAACTGATAAATAAAATAAAAAAAGTGTACAATTCTGCCGAAAAAAATACGGTAATCTGGCAGCGATTTTGAAAAATTTATTTCTCTCAATTGGCTTACTGTTTTTAATTGATTCCAGTGCCATTATTGAGTTAACATCTTGAAGTTTCTGTGGTTTAAATTTCATAATCCAGTTCGCTCTACATCATTCCAGTTAAATCAGTGAATATCAAGCACAGTTTGCCTTTTAAAAAAAAAAAATTCCAGTAGCTAATTTTTTGTTTTCTTCATCTACTCTAGAACTTTTCCTTAAGTATTCTTTTGTGTGCCTACTTTTCTCATTGAGTTCTTTATTTTCTTGATTGTCTTCATTCTTACTCTTTGAGTTTGTCTCACATATAGTTTTCCTTTTGCAATTACCTTTCTTTGCTTATACCTTTTCTTGTTTGTCTTTATTGTTTCATTGGTTTTGTGGTGGTTGCTTTTGAGATTGGTGTGCTTGCTTTGACATCTTTCATTTGAGGATTCCAAGGCCTCAAGATCAGATTGGTGCAAGAACATTATTTTCTTTGAGAGTGACCTCTTTTTCTACCTCAATTCACTTCGGCAATTTCATTGCCAAACTCACTGTTTTTGCTAATTTTGTTTCTTAACTTGTTTGTTGTTTTTGTGTGTTTGCTGTTTTTTATTTGCAAAATGGCTGGCTATTCAAGTGGTGCATCTTACAAACAGCATTCTCCTTCCAAAGCTTCAGTCCTTGGTGAAGAAGAACATAGAAGAAGGAGGCATCACCATCATTCTCATGAAGAGAGCTATAACCATGACCAAAGATATCACCAAGTGTTCAACATTGCTTGTAAAAAAGTCCCTAGTTTTAATGGTGATAGTGATCCTAATGTGTATTTAGATTGGGAGACTAAGGTTGACCATTATTTTCATGTGTATAGGGTCCAAGATGACGATAAACTTAGGATAGTTTCTTCATCCTTTTTGGGCTATGCCAAAGAATGGTGGCATAAAATTGTAATGGACATTATATATCGCAAGAAACCTCCCGTGGTTTCTTGGAATGCTTTGAAAGAGTGTATGCGCGCGAGGTTTGTTCCTCCTTCTAGGAAGGAACACTTGTTGAAGTTCCAAAGGCTTCCTCAAGGACATAGGATGGTAGAAGAATACATTAAAGATTTTGAAACAACTTTGACTAAAATGAATATGCATGCTAATGAAGAGTCAAAGCTAAAATGGTTTGTACGTGGTTTGAGAAGAGATATTAGAGAAATTGTAGAATTAAATGAGTACTCTTCTTTAAAGAAAGTGTTTCGCCAAGCCATCAAGGTAGAATCCTATCTTTTGAAAACAACTTTCAAAAATACTCATGATTATAATTTCTACAACTCTTCTAGGAAGGATGCCAACAAAATGTCTACTCAAAATTGTCCTTCCAATTTTTCCAAACAAACCATGTTTCCAAAGAAAGTTTCTACTACAAATCCTTCTAATCCTAAGTCACCTACCCAACCTTCAAATATCAAATGTTTTAAATGTTTAGGTTTTGGACACATAGCTCTTCATTGTCCACAAAAGCAAATCTTAAAGATCAACAAGGTAAAACAAGACCTAACTCACCCACCTACCACAAGTAAACAAGAAAAAGACAAAGAAGGCCAAGTTGACATGGGTCTTATCCTTTCACCTCCAAGGTGTTTTCCTTCCTTATCTTTTTCATTACCCAAGGTTCCTATTTCACCACCATCTTGGTTCAAAAATGTTAGGGATGATTTGTTCATACCTCCTAATGGTTGTCACCATTTAAGAGGTCTTTTTCCAAAACATCACATCATTCCCAAACAAATTTTTCCAACTTGGTCGATTTATAGAACCTCCTTTTCTGAAATCCCATTATTTACAAATGCTAAGTCATGTTTACATTTTTCTTCCACTTTTAATTGTAAAACTAAACTGACTTTGTTATATGCAGGGATTCAGAATTCGTGGACGAATTCTCTCCAACTCGAGGAGTATGATGAGAATCAAATAAATGAGGCTTTTATTAATGGAGGAAGAGGACATCCACCCTCACATTTGAAGTTCTTCCTTCTAGTCTTCTCAAAATTAAAAGAAGACATAAAATAAAGATCAGGCCCAAGCCCAAAGCCCAAGCCCAAGCCCAAGAAGGCCAAAGCCCAAAGAGCCCAAGTCCATCCCATGAGGGGCAAGGCCAAGCTTTGAAATACTCTTGTATAGTTTTAGGAGGTGTGGTCATTAAATAAAGGAGTGTGAAAATGTAAAATAAAGTCACATTACCCATGTGACTTAGGAGAGTGGTGTAGGTGTAGTTTTTGGGAGGTGTCATAGTAGAAAAAGGTCACACCTCCCATGTGACTTGTTTTTGGTGGGAATTTCAAATGAGTTTATTTGAAATTTCCCACCTATTTTTCAGCACCTTAGGCTATAAATAGAGGTGGTTCCTTTGTAAAATTCAGATTGGAATTAATCTAAGAAAACTCTACTCAAATTTTGAGAGAACTTTGGAGAGCTTTGAGCCTTCTTCTCTAGTCTTATCTTGATGGATCAATGGAGTCCTCAAGTGGCGGCATCACTCTCATCTAGGAGCATTCCACACTTCTAGTGGCGAGATCATCCATCCTCCTTCCATCTTCATGAGCATTTCTTCTCTCCTTCCTTTCTCCTCTTTCTATTGTTTGTGTTAGCTTGTGTTCTTGAGTTTTGGTTAAATGTTCTTGCTGTTTTTATGAGTTTTTGGTTCGGCAGTTTTATAATTCTGTCCATTCATCTTGTTCCTTTGCTTTTCTTGCTCATTTGTTCGGTTCAATTTGACTATAATTGGTTCATCCAAATGAGTTTGGGATTTGGTACTAGTTTTTGGTGAGTTCTTGTCTTAGAACAATGATCCAACTATAAGAAAAGTGCCTCTATAATGTCCAACTCAAGGTGATTCCTAAGAATGTCAAGAATCATTCTCTATATGGCTAGTGGAATCACATCAATGTCGAGGAGAGAGGGTGAACATGACGCAAGTCTGCGCTATCCCTGAACCAGACACCTGGATAACACAGTACAAGCGGTGCCTGGCAGATGGCCTTCTCCCACTGGATCCGACAGAGGCTAGGAAGGTAAAGAAAAATTCTAGCAAGTACACGTTGATTGATGGCGATCTATACAGGTTTGGGTTCACTCACCCACTCCTGGAATGCGTACATGGCGAGAAGTGCACGAGAATCATGGCAGAGCTCCACGAAGGGATATGTGGAAGCCACGTCGGGGGTCGAGCTCTGGCTGCAAGGACCCTCCGTGCAGGCTACTACTGGCCAACAATGAGAGAAGATTGCAAGAGGTATGCGCAGTGTTGCAAGCAATGCCAACAGCACGCCGATTGGCGCAGGGTGCCTCCTGAGGAGTTGAAGTTGATTTACAGCCCTTGGCCGTTTCATACTTGGGGAATCGACATCCTGGGACCATTCCCGTTGGCGATCAGGCAGATGAAGTACTTGGTGGTGGCAATTGAGTATTTCACCAAGTGGATCGAAGCAGAACCAGTGGCTCAGATCACCGCACACAAGATCGAAGGTTTCGTGTGGAAGAACATTGTGTGCCGGTTTGGTGTGCCTAAGCGCCTGGTGTCGGACAACGGGACTCAGTTTGCAAGCCACCTGTTGAAGAAGCTTTGCGAAGGGGTGGGAATTCAACAAGTGTTTGCATCCGTCGAGCACCCTCAGACAAATGGCCAGGTGGAGTCAGCTAATCTGGTGTTGCTGAGAGGTTTGAAGAGAAGGCTAGAGAAAGCCAAAGGAAGCTGGGCTGAGGAGGTACCCCGTATAGTCTGGGCGTACCACACCACCGAGCAGTCAGGAACCCATGAGACCCCGTTCAGCTTGGTCTATGGGTGTGATGCCATGATTCCAGTAGAAATCCAGGAGAGCTCGCCGAGATTCCAGAACTTCGTAGAGGAAGACTCGAATGAAGAGAGAAGGCTGAACCTGGATCTACTGGATGAGGTCAGGGAAGAGGCGAGATTGAAGGCTGAAGCGGTGAAGAGAAGGATTGAACGAAGATATAACTCGAAAGTGATGTCGAGACAGTTTAGAGAAGGCGACCTGGTGATGAGGAAAGCCCACCAGTACGAGATGGAGAATAAACTGTCGCCCAAGTGGACTGGACCGTTTAGAATAACCGAGGCGCTCGGGAACGGCGCCTACCGCTTAGAGACATTGGAAGGAGGGGCGATTCCTCGCACCTGGAACGCCACGCACCTGAAGTTGTATTACAGTTGAGAACTTTGTAAGTAAAGATAAACACAAAGTTACATTACGATGTCTCTGTTAAAACAGTTTGAAGGGGGCACTCTTTTTTCCCTAAGGAGGGTTTTTAACGAGGCCACCCAATAAAGAGAAGTTTTCAAAGTACAAGTTGTTTTAGATTGCGTGCCTGTTGTTTTCAGAAAGTTTTGAAGAAAGACCTTGTCACTTATATGTGACTTAAGGCAAGTTAAAGATATATTGCATGCTTTCTAAAAAGTTTTAAGTCCGCATCGTTTTTCGGCGATCGGAGGCATCAGTTAAAAGTCTTAAGTCCTCATCGTCTTTCGGCGATCGGAGGCACCAGTTAGAAGACCTCAGCGCCCTCGCGCGTTCTGAGGCAAGATAAAGACCTTCTCGTCGTCGAGCGAGCGCAGGCGAGGAAGAGTGAAAAGTCCTCAGTATTTCTGGGGGCGAGAAGATGTAACCCCTGGAACAATGTAGAGGCACCAGTGAAAAGTCCTCAGTGTTTCTGGGGGCGAGAAGATGTAACCCCTGGGGCAATGTAGAGGCACCAGTGAAAAGTCCTCAGTGTTTCTGGGCGATGAGCGAGTTCAGGCGAGTTAAAAGACCTTCTCGCCTATGAGCGAGTTCAGGAAGATAAAATCCTTCTCGTCTCGAACGAGTTCAGGTATGGTGTTAAGGGTGGACGAAGTTTGGAAGGTGGCTAAGGTAGGTTCGAAGAGAACGCCTAGCCACCCGGTCTTTTGTTCTGAAGTTCAGGAAGGTAGAGGAGGACCCGAAAGGCGCCTCTACCCCCAGATAAAAGAACAATGGCCAAGGTGAAACCAGAAAGAAGCTGATATCGCCAAGAGCCTTTGGCGACTGAAAAAGTTCAAACAGTGGCGAGAAAGTTAAAAACCCGTTTTGATGAAGCAGATCGGGTGAAGCAATGTTTTAAGCCGGTAGTTGAGTTAAAGTTTGTCGCTTGAAGAGTGATTTTTATGCTAAGGTTAATTGCCTTAAGATTACGAGTTGTTAAAGTGATTGTTGTTTGAAGTTGAAGTGGTTCGAAACAGTTAAGTATAAGATCGTGCCTACGAATTCGCTAAGTCTTTTCTTTGAAGTAAATCACGCAAGGAAAGTTGAAGCAGTTGAAGAAGTCATAAGAGGAAATACACAGACTTTGTCATTAAAGGTAAATATCAGTTCATAACATATGTACGGGAAGATATAAAGTTTATTACAAGTTATACACAAAGGGAAAGTATAAAGGCAGTGGATGGAGTAAACTGATCAGTCTTCAGCGGGAACCACTTTCCCATCCACTACCTCGTTGTCAAGAGACACCATGCTGAGATCCAGATCGGGGAACAAGCAGGCGAATTGTTCCCGTGCAGCTTCGAATCCAGCAGCCAGAATTTGGGCAGAACTCAGATTAAGCTCTTCAATCTGTTTCTTGAGTTCTTCAGTTTGTTCTTTCATCCCCTTGTTCTGCTGCTCCAACTCTTCTACTTGCTTCTTGAGTTGTTCGTTGGTTTCTTGAGCCTGGAGAAGGTCTTCAGCAACCTTCTTGGATTCTGCTTGCACTTGGCCCAATTCGGCAGCGAGCTCCCCTTTTTCCTTGTTGGCTTCGTCAAGCTCAGCCATGGCGTCATCCCTCGCCTTCTCCACCTTGCCAAGGAAGATCTCCCGGTCGGCTGACCTTTGCTCCAGTTTCTTCACCTTGGCGGCGTCAGTTTTTATGAGAGCCTCCAGGTCAGCCACCCTGACGCGATAAGGAACAATCTTGCTCTCTAGTTCGATCTTTTCTTGAGCCAGTTGCTGCACCTTATGGCGGAGTTCAGTGGCCTCCTTGCGCGCCACCCTGAGCTCGGTGCTCATTGCGTCTTCTACTCGGGAGTGTTCAATCTCCGCGAGTGTCAGATTGAAGGACAACTTCTCCACCTCAACCCTCATGGTGCTATTCTCAGTTCTAAGGTTGAAGAGGTCATCCTGGAGCTTCCTGGTGGAGCTCTCCATAGCTCTGGTTATGATAGTGGGGATGTCTTCTCCTATCGTCTTCAGCTTGGCAGATAAAGGCTCCCACATCCTCGTGACCTCAAGAGGAAGGTTTGCTGCTTGTAGAGGCGCCGGGTGGGCCTGTTGTTGGTTTTCGTCGCCACCTTCTTTAGTTGGTTCTTCAGTATGCGCTTCTGGGCGTGGTGGCGACGTCGGGGATTCGGTGATCAGAATTGGAGAGGTATGTGCAACCTCATCCCCGATTGGAGCAACGTCTGCGGCCGAGGCATTTGAAGGAGGACCCCCTCCAGCTGATACGTACGGCGTGGAGGCACTCGGGGGGTCCTCCATGAAGTTTGGCTCGGGGGCCTCAACCGCAGGTGGTGCAGTTGCCAGTGGAATGGCTTGGACTGGTGAGGCAGGAGCTGGTGGAGATGGCAAAGTCGGAGGTGGAGCAGGCGTGGATGAAGGTGTTGATGTTGGAAGAGGGGGTGGGGCAGGTGGTGAAGAAGGTGCCACCCTCTTCCTCTTCGTAACAAGGCCATGTTCAGTGACCTCGTCGTCTTCCTCCTCCTCCTTGTGGACTACTTGGGGAGCTTTCCTCTTGGGTCTTTTGAGGACAAGTTTTTTGCGTTGGGCGGCGGGTTGGACATCGGAGGGAGCTGGGCCCTTAGGTGGCGATCGGCCCTGTGCGGCGGCGATCTCCACCACAGAGTTTGGCACTGTTTGAGAGCCCGTTGCCAACCCGTGGGTTCGGGCGAGCGCCCTCAATTCAGCGAGCTTGCCCTTGCCCAGCATGTTATCTGCATAGAGCAAAAATGCATGGGTTAGTTCAGAGAGAAAATCAATGCATAAGGCAGTATGCAACAGCAAAGCAGATAAAGAGTGCAGAAAAATAAGACCAAAGTCTTGCGCATAACGCACAAGACGCCCAGAAACAGTTAACAGAAGCAGTATTAAAACAAGAACTTAGGCGTTCTAACCTATGCGAATCTCGAGTTGGTCCTCGAAGAACTCGAAGCTAATGAGCGTGGTGGTGAGGAAGGTGATGTTGGCGTCCGCCACACTCTTCCAAAAGAAACAGAGATCTCTGTCCAAGGCGCCCATGCTATCAGGACTTCTGGGTCTCCTGAAGCAGCTCTTGGACTCCTTGTTCCCCTTGTTCACCCAGTACAAGGGGAAGCCGTCGAGTAGGGAGGCGTCCTTGTCGTTGGGGCGCACTTGGACGAACTTTCCCTTCCAGTCTTTATAGGATTGCTGGAAGATGGAGAGGATCGACCTCCCAGCGATCCCATTCAAGCTTACCCACAGGCGGTCTCCTGGGTGCTTGGCTTCAAAAAGGAACAAGAATACATCCACCGATGCTGGCAACCCCAGATGGTCGCACATCACTTGGAACGCTCGCACAAACGCCCAGCTGTTGGGATGGAGCTGGGCGGCGGCGATGTTGAGCTCGGTGAGGAGCTCCCTCTCAAAACGAGTAAAGGGAAACTTGAGTTTCACCTTCTTGAATAAAGTTGTGTAAACGAAGCAGAAGGGCCCGTCATTGCTCGCCTTGTCGTCGGCGCAAACTGGCAGCTCGGGGGGCAAGGCAGCACTGTCATCTTCTCGTCGTGCTCCTTGTGGAATGTTTGGTGAGGCTCATCCCCCTTAGTCAACCGCAAAACTGCCCCAGCAGTGTTCACAGAAGATGTTTCCCTCAAGAGGGTCGAATTGGCCCAGGGATACAGGGTTTTGAAGTCTGGTGGGGGAACGGAGGCTCCTCCGGTGGCAGGCGGAGCAGCCTGGGCCAGGTTGGGGCGGGAAGGTGCAGGCCTCTCAGCCTGGGAAGACGAAGCACCGCGTGCTCGCGGTGGGTTGAGTGCTTGAGAAGAGGGGTTTCGTGTTGAAGGTGGAGGATTTGGGGTGATCTTTGAGCGAGTCATTGTCGAAGCTGCAAAGGAAGAAGAAAAGGAAAAATGATCAGGGTTCGCAGAGGCTGACTCGATCATGGGAGAAGGGTGAAAAACGAACGAACGTAGGTTCATTGCAGCGATTGACGAAGCCCTAAGTTACGAGAAAGGAGAAATGGAAAAAACAACCCACAACGTATGCACCAGACAGTTACAGGATGATGCGAATCGGTTAAAATGCAGGAAAAACCAGCATAAGAGGGAAAGGAGGTACCTTTTGATGATCAGGAAGACGATGAAGGATGCTGGTGATTCAGAATGTTGAAGAACGCTGAGAGCTTTTTGCAGAAGAAAGTTAGAGCGTTTGAGAATACGAAGAAAAGTGATGGAACAGTGGAGCGAAAATGGGTTTAAGGGTTTTTCGAAATGGGTTTGGGAAGCGCAAACGGTAACTGAAGGTAACCGTTGATGAAGCCACGTGTCGAGCGATGGGTGAGGGGTTTGGTGGAGCGTCAGAGAAGCAGAAGGTACAACCGCTTGGAATTCTGCGCCAGTGCCGCGTAGATCGGTGTTGACGTGACTCTTTTAGTCTTTTCGCTGGACAAGTCTTAGCTTAAGACTGGGGGGCTTGTGTACCGCCCTGGTAGTCGGAAGTGATGACGTGACACCAAGCTACAGTGTAGGCGTGTTGACAAGGCGCCAGATTCGCAGAAGGGAAGGAAGTCGGGGGGCTCGTGTAGTCGCCAGTTATTAAGTTGGCGTGTTCCGATCTCCAGCATACCAGGCGATCGCCCAGTTGAAGATGAAGTCGCCAGATGTAAACTCAGGCGACCAAGTGATTGGAGATCGCCAGAACAAGCACATCGCCGGAGATGAAGGTGGTGCAGATTATGAAGGCGGCCGGCGAGACCACAGGGAAGGTGTACGAGAGCACCCTAACTCGCCAATTCCAGTAGTGATCGCGCTCCCAAGTTAGCTATGCACTAGGCAGTACCATGCATAAGTAACTTAGCCAAAAAGAGAGTCAGAAGCAGCGCCCAAGTCAAGGAGGCTCCAGATGGTGGCACGTGTACGACTGGATGCGAGCCACGTGTCCAGGTCTGTAACTGCCAGGAGAGAGAAAGTGACCAGGTATATAAGAGTTCTCAACGAACTTTCTGAGGTACGCACGTTCAGATTATACTCTTTACGCTTGCGAGTTCTAGAGCTTGCTGTGAGAGAGAACATTGCACGGTTCCTTGAGATTTCTTGAGTGTTCTTGCTCTTAGTATTTGGTGGTTCTGTCACTGACTTGGGCGTTGGAGTGCGATCGGCCGCAGCGGCGCCACTCTGTTCTTTTGCAGGTTCTTGAGGTGGATCTTGAAGAAGGACGGACGTTTCAAGCGGTGCACACGTCGATCCTTTGACGAGGCAGGTTCCAGCGCTCTGGTCAACAGGCAGGATCAAGAAGCAAGTATGAGAAGGCGAACATAGGTGTAGGTTTACCTACCAAAGTATGTAGAAAGGGCGCTTGCATTAAATTCGCAAGCTATAAGTGTCAAGGTGTGGAAAACGATCTTCAGGTCAGCTAAGGCCACACACACCTCCCTATCAGCAAAGGATAGCTCGTCTAGAGATTTGGGCTTGGTCAGATTGGGCTTCTCCGTCCAGTACAGAGGTGATCCGGTCGGTCATCGGTAGTCGATGACGTCAGCAGCAGATAACCACGCGGACCACTCGCAGGGTGACACGTGGATCAGGTGCAGAGGAATTAGGGAGGTGATCACCCTGTATGGTGATCGATGGTCAGTTACCGAGTGACCAGCGACAGATCAGTTCCAAGATAAACACTCGGGGGGAGAACGCGAGAAGCGATAAAGCACCGGATCAGTCATCGGGTGCATGGTCATCGGGGTTTCGTGTTACACGCAGTTAAACTGGGACTGAGATTCCCAGCGAGAGCGTTACGCATGGACCTCGCATGATCATATCTCAGAGAAAGAAGAGCTCCTCGCCGGTATAATCGTGCACGAGAGTGGCCTGAGGGAGTTAGTAAACCAGTCAGTGATTGGTGACTCTCTCAACCCATTACGTGCATGACATCGTGAAGGGGAAATCGTGTATGCAGAGAGCAGTGCTTGGTGAGTGTGCCTAGTCCAGCCACACCTGGCGTTCTCCTGGGAATGTGCGTTTCACCCATGATCCTGCCTGTTGACCAGAACACTGGAAACTGCCTCGTCAAAGGATCGACGTGTGCACCGCTTCAAACTTCCGTTCCTCTTCGAGATCCACCTCAAGAACCTGCAAAGAAACAGAGCGGCGCCGCTGCGGCCGATCGCACTCCAACGCTCAAGTCAGTGACAGTATCACCAAATATTAAGAGAACAAGAACCGTGCAAATCCTCTCTCACAGTCAGCTCTAACTCGCAAGCGTAAAGAGTATAAACTGAACGTGCGTACCTCAGAAAGTTTGTTAAGAACTCTTATATACCTGGTAGCTTTCTCTCTCCTGGCAGTTACAGACTTGGACACGTGGCTCGCATCCAACTGTACACGTGCCGTCATCTGGAGGCTCCCTGACTTGGCGCTGCTTCTACTCTCATTTTGGCTAAGTTACTTATGCATGGTACTGCCCAGTGCATGGCTAACTTGGGAGTGCGATCTCTACTGGAACTGGCGAGTTAGGGGCCTTCATACACCTTCCCTGTGGTCTCGCCGGCCGCCTTCATAATCTGCTTCTCCTTCATCTTCGGCGATGTGCTTGCTCTGGCGATCTCCAATGACTAGGTCGCCTGAATCTACATCTGGCGACTTCATCTTTAACCTGGCGATCGCCGATTCTGGTAAGCTGGAAATCGGAACACGCCAATATAACAACTGGCGACTACACGAGCCCCCCGACTTCCTTCCCTTCCGCCAACCTGGCGCCTTGTCAACACGCCTATACTGTGGCAGGATGCCACGTCATCACACCCGACCACCAGGGCGGTACACAAGCCCCCCAGTCTTAAGCGAAGACTTGTCTAGCGAAAAGACTGAAAGAGCCTACGTTAACACCGATCTACGTGGCACTGACGCAGAATTCCAAGCGGTTGTACCTTCTTCTGCTCTGACGCTCCACCAAACCCCTCACTCATCGCTCGACACGTGGCTTCATCAACGGCTCTCTTCAGTTGCCGTTTGCGCTTCCTAAAACCATTTCGAAAAACCCTTAAACCCATTTCGCTCCACTGTTCCATCACTTTCTTCGTGCTTGCAACGCTCTAACTTCTTTCTGCGAAAACTCTCAACGCTCTCCAACACTCTAGATCACCATCTTCCTCCTTCGTCTTCCTGATCATCGAAAGGTAACTACTTTCCTTCATCTGCTGGTTTTTCTTGCATTTTCACCGATTTGCATCATCCTGTAACTGCTTGGTGCATACGCTGTGGGTTGTTTTTCCATTTCTCCTTCTGCGTAACTTAGGGCTTTGTCAATCGTCGCAACGAACTTACATTCGTTCGTTTTTCACCTTCCTTCTATGATCGAGTCAGCCTCTGTAACCCCCTGATCATTTTTCCTTTCTTCTTCCTTTGCAGCTGCTATCATGACTCGCACAAAGATTACCCCGAACCCTCCTCCTTCAGCACGAAACCTTCCTTCACAAGCACACGACCCAACACAAGTTCGTGGCGCTTCATCTTCGCAGGCTGAGAGGCCTGCGTCTTCCCAACCTGTCCTGGCCCAGGCGACTCCACCTAACGCTGGAGGAGCCCCCGTTCCCCCGCCCGACTTCAAAACTTTGTATCCCTGGGCCAACTCGACCCTTCTGAGGGAGACATCCTCCGTGAATACTGCGGGAGCAGTTTTGCGGCTAACCAAGGGGGACGAGATCTATCAATCGTTTCACAAGGAGCACAACGAGAAGATGATGGTGCTGCCTTGCCCCGCCGATCTGCCCGTGTGTGCTGATGACAAAGTAAGCGCCGACGGGCCTTTCTGCTTTGTCTATACGACTCTATTCAAGAAGGTCAAGCTCAGGTTCCCTTTCACCCGATTCGAGAGGGAACTTCCTACCGAGCTCAACATTGCTGCCGCCCAGCTTCACCCCAACAGCTGGGCGTTTGTTCGAGCTTTTCAAGTAATGTGCGACCACCTGGGGTTGCCCGCGTCGGTGGACGTGTTCTTATTCCTTTTCGAAGCCAAGCACCCAGGAGAGCGCCTGTGGGTCAGCTTGAACGCGATTGCTGGGAGGTCCATCTTTGCCATTTTCCAGCAATCGTACAAAGACTGGAAGGGGAAGTTCGTCCAAGTACGGGCGAACGACAAGGACGCCTCCCTTCTCGATGGCTTCCCCTTGTACTGGGTGGACAAGGGGAAGAAGGAATCCAAGAGTTGCTTCAGGAGGCCCAGAAGTCCTGACAGCATGGGAGCATTGGACAGAGACCTCTGTCTCTTCTGGAAGAAGGTGGCGGACGCCAATATAAATTTCCTCACCACCACCTTGATATGCTTCGAATTCTATGAAGACCAGCTAGAAATTCGAATAGGTTAGGATACTTAAATTATTGCTTTGATACTGCTTCTTGTTTAGCTGCTTCTGGGCGTCTTGTGCGTTATGCACAAGACTTTGGTTTTACCTTTCCTGCACATACCACCTGCTTTGTTGTTTATTACCTTATGCACTTATCTCCTTTCTTCTTTGAGTTAACTTATGCACTTTCGTTCCATGCAGACAACATGTTGGGAAAAAGCATGCTTGCTGAACTGAAGGCGCTCGCCCGAAACCACGGGTTGGCGACCGGATCTCAAACGGTGCCCAACTCGGTGGTGGAGACCGCCATTGTCCGAGGGCGATCACCACCCAAGGAACCCGCCCAACGCAAGAAATTGGTCCTTAAGAGACCTAAAAGGAAAGCCCCTCAAGTCATCCATGAGGAGGAAGAAGAGGATGACGAGGTCACCGAGGATGGCCTCGTTACGAAGAGGAAGAGGGTGGCACCTTCTTCACCACCTGCCCCACCCCCTCTTCCAACCTCAACACCACCATCGACGCCTGCTCCTCCTCCCTCATCGCCACCCCCACAGGCTCCTGCCTCTCCAGTCCAAGCGGTTCCACTGGCTACTGCGCCACCTGCAGCTGAGGCCCAAGAGCCAAACCTCCTGGAGGACCCCCCAAGCGCTTCAACGCCATATGTGTCAGCTGGAGGGGGTCCCCCTTCAAACGCTTCAGCTGCAGAAGATGCTCCAATCGGGGATGAGGTTGCTCATACCTCTCCGATTCTAATCACCGAATCCCCAATTCCGTCGCCACGCCAGGAAGCAACCACTGAAGAACCTGCTAAGGAAGGTGGCGGCGAGAACCCACAACAAGCCCACCTGGTGCCTCTCCAAGCTGCAAACCTTCCCCTTGAAGTCACAAGGATGTGGGAGCCTCTTACTGCCAAGCTGAAAACCATAGCAGAGGATATCCCAGCGATCATAACCAGGGCGGTGGAAGGCTCAACCAGGAGGCTCCAAGACGACCTCTTCAACCTCAAAACCGAAAACAGCACCATGAGGGTCGAGGTGGAGAAGTTGTCTTTCAGTGACGCTCGCAGAAATCGAACACTCCCGAGTGGAGGATGCAATGAATACCGAGCTCAGGCTGGCGCGCAAGGAGGCCACTGACCTTCGCCACAAAGTTCACCAACTTGCCCAAGAGAAGGTCGAGCTGGAAAGCAAAATTGTGCCTCTTCGCGCCAGGGCGGTCGACCTGGAGGCTCTCATGAAAGCTGACGCCGCTAAGGTGCAAAAACTGGAGCAGAGGTCGATCGACCGAGAGAAACTACTTGGGCAAGTAGAAAAGGCGAGGGACGACGCCATGGCTGATCTCGTCGAGGCCAACAAAGAGAAGGGAAAGGTGGCTGCTGAGTTGGCCCAAGCACAATCGGAATCCAAGAAGGTTACTGAAGACCTTCTCCAGGCTCAAGAGACCAACGAACAACTCAAAAAACAGGTTGAAGAGCTGGAGCAGCAGAATAAAGAGCTGAAAGAGCAAACTGAAGACCTCAAGAAGCGGATTGAGGAACTTCAGGGGCAAATTGAAGAACTCAAGCTAAACTCTGCTCAGATTCTGGCTGCTGGATTCGAAGCTGCTCGGGAACAATTTGCTTGCCTATTCCCCGATCTGGATCTCAGCATGGTGTCGCTGAGCAACGAAGTAGTAGATGGAAAAGTCGTTCCTGCTGAAGACTAATCAACTCTTCTTCATCTGCTACTTTATCGATTTCCCTTGTATTATTCTGTAAAAACTCGTGTATATGTGCCTTTAACAGATACTTATCTCAATGTCAAAGTTTGGGTATTCCCTCTCCTGACTTCTTTAAGCGCTTTAACCTTCTTTGCATGTTTAACTTTGTCGGATTTTAACTCAATAATTTTGCAAACACGACTTTTGACTTAACTGCTTCGAACCACTTCAAACTTAAGCAATTATCACTTTAACCAACTTGTACTCTTAAGGCAACTAACCTTGTCGTGAGAATACCCTTCAAGCAACGAACTGTAACTCAGTTGCTGGCTTAAACACGCTCCACCCGACCTGCTTCATCAAACAGGTCTTTTAACCTTCTCGACGCTGTTTGAACTCTTCCCGATCGCCAAGAACTCTTGGTAATATCAGCTTCTTTCTGGCCTCATGCTTTGGCAATTGTTTCTTTATCTGGGGGTAGAAGCACCTTTTGGGACCCTTCCTTACCTCCCTGAACCTCAGAACAAAAGACCGGCTAACTAGGCGTTCTCTTCGAACCTACCTTAGCCACCTTCCAAACTTCTTCCACCCTCTACACCATACCTGAACTCGCTCGAGACGAGAAGGATTTTATCTTGCCTAAGCTCGCATGTAAGCGAGAAGGTCTTTAACTCGCCTGAACTTGCTCAACGGCGAGAAGGACTTTAACTTGCCTGAACTCGCTCAATGGCGAGAAGGACTTTATCTGGTGCCTCAACTTGCCCAGGGTGTACATCTCCTCCCCCTGGATGCACTGAGGACCTTTTCTCTTTCTCGCCTGCGCTCGCTCGACGGCGAGGAGTTCTTTAACTTGCCTGAACTCGCTCATCGGCGAGAAGGACTTTATCTGGTGCCTCAACTTGCCCAGGGTGTACATCTCCTCCCCGCTGGATGCACTGAGGACCTTTTACTCTTCCTCGCCTGCGCTCGCTCGACGGCGAGGAGGTCTTTAACTTGCCTCAGGACGCGCGAGGGCGTTGAGGTCTTTCATCTGGTGCCTCCGATCGCCGAAAAACGATGAGGACTTTAAAACTTTAACTGGTGCCTCCAATCGCCGAAAGACGATGAGGACTTAAAAACCTTTACTGGTGCCTCCAATCGCCGAAAAACGATGAGGACTTAAAACTTTTACTGATGCCTCCAATCGCCGAAAAACGATGAGGACTTTAAAAACTTTAACTGATGCCTCTAATCGCCGAAAAACGATGAGGACTTTAAAAACTTTAACTGATGCCTCTAATCGCCGAAAGACGATGAGGACTTAAAAACCTTTACTGGTGCCTCCAATCGCCGAAAAACGATGAGGACTTAAAACTTTTTAGAAAGCACGCGGTATGTCTTTACTTGCCTTAAATCACGTACAAGTGACAAGGTCTTTCTTCAAAACTTTTGGAAAATAGCACACATGCAATCTGAAAACGCCTTATACTTTGAAAACTCTTCTTTTATTGGGTGGCCTCGTTAAAAACCCTCCTTAGGGAAAAAAGAGTGCCCCCTTCAAACTGTTTCATCAGAGACATTGTAATATAACTTTGTGTTTGTCTTTACTTACAAAGCTCTTAACTATAGTACAACTTCAGGTGTGTGGCGTTCCAGGTGCGAGGAATCGCCCCTCCTTCCAGCGTCTCTAAGCGGTAGGCGCCGTTCCCGAGCGCCTCGGTTATTCTGAACGGTCCAGTCCACTTGGGTGATAGTTTATTCTCCATCTCGTACTGGTGGGCCTTCCTCATCACCAAGTCGCCTTCTCTAAACTGCCTTGGCATCACCTTTAAGTTATATCTTCGTTCGATCCTCCTCTTCACCGCCTCAGCCTTCAGTCTCGCCTCTTCCCTGACCTCATCCAGTAGATCCAGGTTCAGCCTTCTCTCTTCATTCGAGTCTTCCTCTACGAAGTTCTGGAATCTCGGCGAGCTCTCCTGAATCTCTACTGGAATCATGGCATCACACCCATAGACCAAGCTGAACGGGGTCTCATGGGTTCCTGACTGCTCAGTGGTGTAGTACGCCCAGACTATACGGGGTACCTCCTCAGCCCAACTTCCCTTGGCTTTCTCAAGCCTTCTCTTCAAACCTCTCAACAACACCCGATTAGTTGACTCCACCTGGCCATTTGTCTGAGGGTGCTCGACGGATGCAAACACTTGTTGAATTCCCACCCCTTCACAAAGCTTCTTCAAC
Source organism: Phaseolus vulgaris (assembly GCF_000499845.2). Classification (NCBI taxonomy): domain Eukaryota; kingdom Viridiplantae; phylum Streptophyta; class Magnoliopsida; order Fabales; family Fabaceae; genus Phaseolus; species Phaseolus vulgaris. The sequence goes on along the minus strand of NC_023750.2, from coordinate 13,650,042 downwards.
AGGTGGCTTGCAAATTGCGTCCCATTATCCGACACCAGGCGTTTAGGCACTCCAAACCGGCACACGATGTTCTTCCACACGAAACCTTCGATCTTGTGTGCGGTGATCTGGGCCACTGGTTCTACTTCAATCCACTTGGTGAAATACTCAATCGCTACCACCAAGTACTTCATCTGCCTGATCGCCAGCGGGAAAGGTCCCAGGATGTCGATTCCCCAAGTGTGAAACGGCCAAGGGCTATAGATCGACTTCAGCTCCTCGGGAGGTGCCTTGTGCCAATCGGCGTGCTGTTGGCATTTTTTGCAGCACTGGGCATACTTCTTGCAATCTTCTCTCATAGATGGCCAGTAGTAGCCTGCACGGAGAGTCCTCGCGGCCAGAGCTCGACCCCCGACGTGGCTTCCGCATATACCTTCGTGGAGCTCTGCCATGACCCTCGTGCACTTCTCGCCGTGTATGCATTCCAGGAGTGGGTGAGTGAACCCAAACTTGTACAGATCGCCATCAATCAATGTGTACTTGCTGGAATTTTTCTTTACCTTCCTAGCTTCCGTCGGATCCAGCGGGAGGAGGCCATCTGCCAGGCACCGCTTGTACTGTGTTATCCAAGTGTCTGGCTCATGGGTGGCGCAGACCTGCATCACATTCACCTTCTCTCCTCGACATGCTCTAATTCTCGGCGATCTCAGAGTTTCTTGCGTCAAGGACTTATGGCTTCTCGCTGCTCTCTCCGTCGACTTGCTTATCTGAAGGACCAGGTGATCTGCTACAAATGCCCTTGGCGTCTTCAGAGTTTCTTGAATCACCGTCCTCTGCCTACCCCCCTTGCCTGAGCTGGCGAGCTTAGCAAGCAAGTCAGCTCGAGCATTCTGCTCTCTGAGCACATGTACTACTTCAAAAGAGGCAAAGGAACTCTTCAATTCCTGCACATACGCCAAGTAAGCCGCCATTTGTGGATCTTTAGCCTGGAACTCGCCTGTTACTTGCCCCGTGACTAGCAGCGAGTCACTCTTAGCCATCAGCACCCTAGCTCCCATCTCCTTGGCCAGCAAAATTCCGGCGATCAGCGCCTCATACTCTGCTTGATTGTTGTTGGCTTTAAAGGCGAACCTCAGAGATTGTTCGATCAGCACGCCGTTGGGTCCTTCCAATATGACTCCAGCACCGCTGCCCTGCTGGTTCGACGATCCATCCACCGAAAGCACCCAACGGAAATCGTCCCCTTCAACTCGCGTTGCCTCAGATGAGAGCTCGACCACGAAATCTGCAAAGATTTGCCCCTTGATCGGGCCTCGGGGCTCATATTTATTATCAAACTCTGACAACTCTACAGCCCACTTCACCATTCTTCACGCAACGTCAGGTTTCTTCAAGACCTTCTGGATGGGCAGGTCAGTCATCACCAGTATGGTGAAACTATGGAAGTAGTGGCGCAACCTTCTCGCCGAAAACACCACAGCCAGCGCAGCCTTTTCCAGGGCCTGATATCTCGTTTCTGGGCCCTGCAACACCTTGCTCACAAAATAAATAGGCTTCTGAGCCTGATCTTGATCCTGGGCGAGCACCGCACTCACCGCCCTCTCAGTTACAGCAAAGTACAACCTGAGAGGGATCCCCACCAGCGGTTTGCACAGAACCGGCGGGCTCGCCAGATACTCCTTCAGTTTGACGAAAGCTTCCTCGCACTCTTTCGTCCAAACGAACTTATTATTGCGCCGCAGACATTGAAAATAGGGATGCCCCTTTTCTCCGCTAGCTGACACGAAGCGAGATAGGGCTGCCATCCGACCTGTTAGCTGCTGGACTTCTTTCACTGTAGCTGGGCTCCTCATCGCCAAGATGGCGGCACACTTGTCTGGGTTGGCTTCTATTCCTCTTTCAGTCAAGAGGAAACCCAAAAACTTTCCAGCCTCCACGCCAAAAATGCATTTCTCCGGATTCAGCTTCAATTTGAACTTGGCGATCGTCGTGAACAATTCTTCCAAGTCTGCAACGTGCTTGCTTTTTTCCGGCGAGGTCACGACCATGTCATCGACGTACGCTTGCACGTTCCTTCCCAGCATTGGTGCAAGTACTCGATCCATCAGCCTCTGGTACGTGGCCCCCGCATTCTTCAGCCCAAACGGCATCACCTTATAGCAATAGCACGATCTCTCCGTCATGAAGGCTGTCTTCTCTTCATCCATGGGATGCATCTTGATCTGGTTGTATCCCGAGAAGGCATCCAGGAAACTCAACAACTTGCACCCTGCAGCACTATCAACTAGGGCATCAATGCTTGGTAAAGGATACGAATCCTTTGGGCAAGCTTTGTTCAGGTCGGTGAAATCGACGCACATGCGCCATTTCCCGTTGCTCTTCTTCACCAGCACGACATTTGCCAACCATTCAGGGTACTGGACTTCCCTGATGTGGCCTGCAGCGAGGAGTTTCTGTGTTTCGTCCCTGATCGCCTGCCTCCTCTCCTCGTTGAACTTTCTTCTCCTTTGTCGCACCGGTCTCACCAAATTGTCCATTGCCAGATGATGGCACAAGAAGTCGGGATCAATCCCGGGCATGTCCGAAGCGGACCATGCAAACGCGTCCAGATGCCGCTCAATCACCTTGGCGATCTGGTCCTGGAGATCGACCTCCAGAGATCTTCCCAGCTTGAAGATTTTTCCTCCGATCTCCTTTTCGAGCCACTGCTCGACAGGTTTAGGCCTGGATTCTCTGGCGATCACCGCCCTGGCGATACCCTGCTCCCTTGCTTCCTCAGGGCGATTCCGCGCCTCTTCCTCCTTCAGGCCAGCACTGCTCTCCCCAAGCTCAGCGTCTACCATCTCTACATCCCTTCCGGCGGCCTCCTCCGTTACCGTCGATCTGGGCTTCACACCGGGAGGTGGGGTGGTTGTTACATAACTCACTGATCTTTTGTTTTTCAGGCTATTCTCATAGCACTTTTTCGCTTCTTTCTGATCAGACTTGATCGTGATCACCACCCCTTCCATGGACGGCAACTTTACCTTCATGTGCCGAGTCGACGGAATGGCGCCTATCCTGTTAAGCGTGGGCCTCCCCAACAGGATGTTATATGCTGAAGGGGCGTTTACGATGAGGTACTTGATTTTCTACGTCCTCGACTCAGCCTCATCTGTAAACGTGGTTCTCAGCTCAATGTACCCCCTGACCTCCACCTGGTCGCCAGCGAACCCATATAGACACCCTCCATAGGGCCTTAGCTGGTCAAGGGGCAACTCCAGCTGTGTGAAAGTCGGCCAGAACATCACGTCTGCCGAGCTTCCTTGGTCTACCAGAACTCTGTGGACCTTCCTTCCCGCCGTAACCAACGAAATAACTATGGGATCGTTGTCATGAGGCACAACGTCCCGAAGATCCTGCTTGGTGAACGTAATGTCCACTTCCGGGGAGTGATCTTCAAACATATCCACTGTCATCACCGATCGCGCGTACTTCTTCCTCTGCGATGCGGTGCATCCACCACCTGAGAAGCCCCCTGCGATGGTGTGGATCTCCCCGTGGATAGGCATCTCGTGTTGCTGGGCTTCTCCACCTGCTGGCTGGGAACTCGACGCTCCCCCCGTCCTCCTGTCCAGCAGATAGTCATTTAGGAACCCGCTCTTAACCAGATCGTCGAGCTGGTATCCTAAAGACAAACACGAGTCCAAAGTGTGGCCAAAACACTGGTGGAACTCACACCAGGCGTCCGGCTTTGACCCCAGCACCTTGTCGCCCACCTTCTCAGGCGCCTTCAACCTAGCAGATATGTTAGGAATGGCGATCAGGTCCGCTAGTCCCATGACAAATTTGGGCTTAGGCGGGCGATTGTATTCCCGGCGTGCTGGTTGCTGGCGTGCTTGGCTCCTTGGTGTGAATGTAACTACAAGAACACATGATTCTTGACATTCTTAGGAACAACTTGAGCTGGATTTGAAAGGCACTTTACTTTAGAATTGGATCAATGTTCTAAATTCAAGAACTCACCAAAACTAAGCACCAACCAAGACTCATATGGAAGTCCATGTATTGTCAAATTGAATCAAAACAAAAGGAAAGAAGAACAAGAATTAAAACTGGACAGAATTTAAAAGCTAGCTACTGAACCAAAACAGAATTAAGAACACAATGCTGGAAACACAAAATTAAACGGTAGAAAAAGGAGTAAACTCTAGGAATCAAAACTACCGAATGGAAAATTGAAGAAAAGGGAAGAAGAACACTTATAGAAGAAGATGCTTGCTGGATTTTGAGAATTGGAAGAAGCCATTCACGCCACTTGGAACCTTGAACCAAGATAAGTGATGGAGTGCCACCACTTGAAGCTCACCATAGCTCACAAGATAAGGCAAAGAAGAGGAAGACTCAAAACTCACAAATTCTCTCCAAAATTGAGTATAGTCTCTCTACTATAAAATTCCAATCTGAATTGTGAAGGACCTAAGCCCTCCTTTTATAGGAGTAAGGGCTGGTCATTTACATAGCTTATTCCCTAAGCTACCCAAAAAACTCCTAAGATCACACCCCCCTTACTAAGCTCACTCCCCAAGCTTCTAGAATTTGCTAAGCTAAAGCCTAAAGATGCTTTTACAAAAGAGGTGTCTCATGTTTCCCTCTAAGCACCTTTCTAAACATTATTCTATATTATTTACAATTTAAAAGAAACTATAAAGAGAGATATTTAATATGAAGCCTATTATTTGAGAGTTTGTAGACTTCTTTATCTTTAGGCTTGATCTTCTCTTTGACTTCTTTTAATTTGTGAGAAGACTAGAAGGAAGAACTTCAAATGTGTAGGTGAAAATCCTCTTCCTTCATTAATAAAATCCTCTCCTAGTGGATATCCATCACTCCTTCCCTTGTTTCTCCTATCGTAAGGATGGCGAGTCCTTTGGTCTTTCTTGGCCGCCGCCGCCGTTTCCAGCACCCTCTGCGGCTGGATCCTGGTCTGGGCGCGTGGCCTGGCGGGAGCCACGCTGCCTCTTTTCTCGGCGACTTCACTCTCGTCGGCGATGTGAGCCACCGCAAGTCTCCTGACTTCAGCAAATGTCGCGGGGTGAGCCCTGATCAAGGCTTCGCAGAATGGTCCTGGCTGCACGCCCTTCTTGAATGCATAGACCAGCATTTCTTCATCCTTGGCCGGCGATCTGACCATCTGCGCCCCAAAGCGATTCAGGTAGTCTCTGAGGGACTCTCCCTGGTACTGCCTTATACCAAACAGATCATAAGACACCCTGGGCGGGGCCTTATTCACGATGTACTGCTCAACGAAGATCTTCGAGAACTGCTGAAAATTGGTTATGTGGCCGTTAGGCAGGCTCACAAACCACTCCATCGCCGTACCCTGGAGCGTACTCACGAACATCTTGCAATAGACGGCGTCTGACCCTCCCGACAGCATCATCTGCGTATGGAACGTGGTCAGATGAGCCTCTGGATCCTCCACGCCGGTAAAGACGGCCTTAACCGGAACCATGCCCGTGGGAATTGGCGTGTCGGTAATCGCCTGAACGAAAGGCATTGGGAAAACACGAGGTGGCGTCGACGGCGCCACCTCTTCAACAGAAGAACGTCCTTGCTGCTCCTGAAGAGCTCGACGCAGCTCCTCAGTCACTTTGCTAAGCTCCTCGTTCCTGGCGCGAGAGGCGACCAGGTCCTCATGTATTCTCGCCTGCTCTACGCGCGAGGCTTCCACAGTTGCCTGCAACGAGCGCATCATCTCTGCCATCTGCGCCATGGTCGTGGCGGCGTCGCCTTCAGCAGCGACAGGCGCCACGGGACTGGAACGATTGCTTCTCATTTTTCTCATTAACTTCAGCGAATCACAGGAATGCAGCGAACAACACTTCAGCCACGATCGAATCAGCGATCAATCGGAGAAAAATAGCGCGAAACTTGCGCAAGAAAACTCAAGAACACCGTAAGCCTTCAAAGAAAACCACAACTTCACCAGAAACCAACGCTTCCCCACGGACCACCGAACGAACGAAAGAAAACGAACCTCCACCAAACAAATCACGCGTAAGCAGCAGAAAACCTCACTCCACCGATCGAAAAGCCAAACGAACGGTACAAAGCGCAAATTCACCGAACGAAACTCAAACAAACAGCGAACGATGGTTGCACCAGCACACAACCACGCAGAAAACTTCAAAAACCTCCAAGAACTCACGCTGTGGATGGGAGCAAGTTTTACACGGCCCCACGGTGGGCGCCTGATGATCCTGCCTGTTGACCAGAACACTGGAAACTGCCTCGTCAAAGGATCAACGTGTGCACCGCTTCAAACTTCCGCTCCTCTTCAAGATCCACCTCAAGAACCTGCAAAGAAACAGAGCGGCGCCGCTGCGGCCGATCGCACTCCAACGCTCAAGTCAGTGACAGTATCACCAAATACTAAGAGAACAAGAACCGTGCAAGTCCTCTCTCACAGTCAGCTCTAACTCGCAAGCGTAAAGAGTATAAACTGAACGTGCGTACCTCAGAAAGTTTGTTAAGAACTCTTATATACCTGGTAGCTTTCTCTCTCCTGGCAGTTACAGACTTGGACACGTGGCTCGCATCCAACTGTACACGTGCCGTCATCTGGAGGCTCCCTGACTTAGCGCTGCTTCTACTCTCATTTTGGCTAAGTTACTTATGCATGGTACTGCCCAGTGCATAGCTAACTTGGGAGTGCGATCTCTACTGGAACTGGCGAGTTAGGGGCCTTCATACACCTTCCCTGTGGTCTCGCCGGCCGCCTTCATAATCTGCTTCTCCTTCATCTTCGGCGATGTGCTTGCTCTGGCGATCTCCAATGACTAGGTCGCCTGAATCTACATCTGGCGACTTCATCTTTAACCTGGCGATCGCCGATTCTGGTAAGCTGGAAATCGGAACACGCCAATATAACAACTGGCGACTACACGAGCCCCCCGACTTCCTTCCCTTCCGCCAACCTGGCGCCTTGTCAACACGCCTATACTGTGGCAGGATGCCACGTCATCACACCCGACCACCAGGGCGGTACAACCCAGATAGAAGAAACGCGCTAAGTTACTCCGCAAGGGAATAACTTAGGCGCACAAAGAGATGCGCTAGAGCCCTTTAGGTAGTGGCACATGTACGGTTAGATGTGAGTTGCATGCCTCCACGTGTCACTGTGTGAGAGGGGCGCGACCCAGATAAAGGTGCACTCCGTGTCATGAAAGGTACAGACAGAAAACACAGACACCCACGTCTTCACTGATTGTGGTACGTTTTCGCACAAAAGCATAACAGAATTCTGACACACGCAGAGAATAGCGTAACAGAATTCTGTTAGGCACAGACACAGAGAGAGAATAAAAAGAGAGAATCATAGAGAGATAGACACACATTATTTTTGTTGGTGATTCTGTGATCTAACTTGAGCGTCGGAGTGCAAACGGCCGCTAGAGGCGCCGTCTGTGTGTTTGCAGGTTGCGTTTGGAGTTCCCAGAGGAGGTTCTAAGAGTATTCTTGCAGATAGCACAGTTGCATAGGCGGGGTAAGGAAGCGACAAAGCGTTCCCTATGCCGTTCTCCCCTGAAATCATGCAAACCATGGTACCTCCCAACCTAGTGGGAGTAAAGGCGTCGTTCACAGGGGTAGAAGATCCAGAAGCGCATCTGTACCGCCCTGGTAGTCGGAAGTGATGACGTGGCATCAAGCTATTGTATAGGCGTGTTGAGAGGACGTCAGGCTGGCAGAAGGGAAGGAGGTCGGGGGGTTCGTATAGTCGCCAGTTATTAAGTTGGCATGCTCCGATCTCCAGCATACCAGAACCGGCGGTCACCGGGTTAAAGATGAAGTCGCCAGATGTAAACTCAGGCGACCAAGTGATTAGAGATCGCCGGAGCAAGCACATCGCCGAAGATGAAGGTGGTGCAGATTACGAAGGCGGCCGGCGAGACCACAGGGAAGGTGTACGAAGGCACCCTAACTCGCCATTTCCAGTAGAGATCGCGCTCCAAGTTAGCTATGCACTGAGCAGTATCATGCATAAATAACTTAGCCAAAGGAGAGTCAGAAGCAGTGCCCAAGTCAAGGAGGCTCCAGATGATGGCACGTGTACAGCTGGATGCGAGCCACGTGTCCAGGTCTGTAACTGCCAGGAGAGAGAAAGTGACCAGGTATTTAAGGGTTCCCCAACGAACTTTTGAGGTACGCACGTTCAGATTGTATTCTTTATGCTTGCGAAGTTCTTGAGCATACTGTGAGAGAGAACATTGCATGGTTCCTTGAGAGTTCTTGAGTTTTGCTCTTGAAGTATTTGGTGATTCAGTCACTGACTTGGGCGTTGGAGTGCGATCGGCCGCAGCGGCGCCGCTCTGTTCTTTTGCAGGTTCTTGAGGTGGACCGCGACGAAGGACGGAGGTTGAAGCGGTGCACACGTCGATCCAAGTTTGACGAGGCAAGATCCAACGTTCTGGTCAACAGGCAGGATCATCAGGCGCCCACCGTGGGGCCGTGTAAAACCTGTTCCCATCCACAGCGTGAGTTCTTGGAGGTTTTTGTAGTTTTCTGCGTGGTTGTGTGCTGGTGCAACCATTGTTCGCTGTTCGTTTGAGATTTGTTCGGTGATTTCGCGTTTTCCACCTTTCGTTTGGATTTTTGTTCGGTGAGGTGAAGTTTTCTGCTCCTTGCGCGAAATTTGTTCGGTGAAGTTTTGAGTTCTTTGACTCGTTTGGTTTGTTGTGGGGGAAGCGGTGGTTTCTGGTGGAGTTGCAGGTTTTTATGGAGGTTTGCTGCGTTCTTGAGTTTCTTGCGGAGTTTCGCGCAGTTTTGACCGATTGATCGCTGAGTCGATCGTCGCTGAAGGAAGTGTTGTCCATTATTCTCTGTGATTTGCTAAGTTTTCATGAGAAAAATGAGAAGCAACCGTTCAAGTCCAGTTGCGCCCGTTGCTGCTGAAGGCGCCGCCGCCATGACCATGGCGCAGATGGTAGAGATTATGCGCTCGTTGCAGGCAACTGTGGAAGCCTCGCGCATAGAACAGGCGAGAATGCACGAGGACCTGGCCGCCTCTCGGGCCAGGAATGATGAGCTTAGCAAAGTGACTGAAGAGCTGCGTCAAGCTCTTCAGAAGCAGCAAGGGCGTCCTATTGCTGAAGAGGTCGCGCCGTCAACGCCGCCTCGTGTTTTCCCCATGCCTTTTGCTCAGGCGATTACTGACACGCCTATTCCTGCGAGTGTGGTACCTGTTAAGGCTGTTTTCACCGGCGTGGAGGATCCTGAGGCTCATCTCACCACGTTCCATACGCAGATGATGCTGTCAGGAGGATCAGACGCCGTGTACTGCAAGATGTTCGTGAGCACACTCCAGGGAACGGCGCTGGAATGGTTTGTGAGCCTGCCAACCGGTCACATTACCAACTTCCAACAGTTCTCGAAGATTTTCGTCGAGCAGTACGTTGTGAATAAGGCACCGCCTAGGGTGTCTTATGATTTGATTGATATAAGGCAATATCAGGGAGAGTCCCTCAGGGACTACTTGAATCGCTTTGGGGCGCAGATGGTCAGATCGCCGGCCAAAGATGAAGAAATACTGGTCTATGCATTTAAGAAGGGCGTGCTGCCGGGACCATTCTGCGAGGCATTGATCAGGGCTCACCCCGCCACGTTTGCTGAGGTCAGGCGACTTGCGGTGGCCCACATCGCCGACGAGAGTGAAGTCGCCGAGAAGAGAGGAAGCGTGGCTCCCATTAGGCCACGCGCCCAGACGAGGATCCAGCCACAAAGGGTACTGGAGACAGCGGCGGCCAGGAGGGATCAGAGGACCCGCCATCCTTATGATCCAAGGAAGAACAAGGGCAGGGGCCAAGGGCGCCAGCAACCAGCACGCCGGGAGTACAATCGTCCGCCTAAGCACAAGTTTGTCATGGGATTGGCGGACCTGATTGCCATCCCAACATATCAGCCAGATTGAAAGCGCTCGAGAAGGTAGGCGACAAGGTGTTGGGACCCAAGCCAGACGCCTGGTGCGAGTTTCACCAGGGCTTTGGCCACACCTTGGACTCGTGCTTGGCTTTAGGATACCAGCTCGATGATCTGGTTAAGAGCGGGTTCCTAAATGACTATTTGCTGGATAGAAGGTCGGGGGGCGCGTCGAGCTCCCAACCAGCAGGAGGAGAGGCTCAGCAGAACGAGATGCCTACGCACGAGGAAATCCATACCATTGCAGGGGGTTTCTCAGGGGGTGGATGCACCGCATCACAGAGGAAGAGGTATGCCAGGTCTGTGATGATGGTGGATATGTTTGAAGACCACTCGCCGGATGTGGACATTACGTTCACCAAGCAGGATCTTCGGGACGTTGTGCCTCATGACAACGATCCCATAGTCATCTCGTTGATCACAGCAGGGAGAAAGGTCCACAGGGTCCTGGTGGACCAAGGAAGCTCGGCAGACGTGATGTTCTGGCCGACTTTCACGCAGTTGGAGCTGCCCCTTGACCAGCTGAGGCCCTATGGAGGGTGTTTGTATGGTTTCGCTGGTGACCAGGTAGAGGTTAGGGGGTACATAGAATTGAGGACTACGTTTACAGATGACGCGGGTTCGAGAACGGAGAAAATCAAATACCTTGTTGTAAACGCTCCTTCAGCATACAACATCATGTTGGGAAGACCCACGCTCAACAGGATAGGCGCTATATCGTCGACCCGGCACATGAAGGTAAAGTTGCCATCTATGGAGGGGGTGGTGATCACCATCAAATTCGATCAGAAAGAAGCGAAAAAATGCTATGAGAATAGCCTGAAAAACAAGAGATCGGTAAGTTACGTGACGATCACCCCGCCTCCGGGGGTGAAGCCTAGATCGACGGTAGTAGAAGAGACCGCCGGAAGAGACGTAGAGATGGTGGATGCTGGGCTGGGGGAGGGGAACGCTGGTCTGGAGGAAGAAGAGGCGAGGAATCGCCCTGAGGAAGCGAGAGAGCTGGGAATCGCCAGGGCGGTGATCGCCAGAGAGACCAGGCCAAAACCCGTCGAGCAGTGTCTCGAGAGAGAGATCGGGGGACAAATCATCAAGCTGGGAAGATCCCTAGAGGTTGAGCTCCAGGACCAGATCGCCAAGGTGATAGAACGGCATCTGGATGCGTTTGCATGGTCTGCTTCGGACATGCCCGGGATCGACCTCGACTTCTTGTGCCACCATCTCGCGATGGACAACTTGGTGAGACCAGTGCGACAAAGAAGAAGAAAGTTCAACGAGGAGAGGAGGCAGGCGATTAGGGACGAAACACAGAAACTCCTCGCTGCAGGCCGCATCAGAGAAGTTCAGTACCCTGAATGGCTGGCAAATGTCGTGCTGGTGAAGAAGAGTAATGGGAAATGGCGCATGTGCGTCGATTTCACGGATCTGAATAAGGCCTGCCAAAAGGATTCATATCCTTTACCAAGCATAGACGCCCTGGTGGATAGTGTTGCAGGGTGTAAGTTGTTGAGCTTCCTGGATGCCTTCTCGGGGTATAACCAGATCAAGATGCATCCCATGGATGAAGAGAAGACTGCTTTCATGATTGAGAGATCGTGCTACTGCTACAAAGTGATGCCTTTTGGGCTGAAGAATGCGGGGGCCACGTACCAGAGGTTGATGGATCGAGTACTTGCACCGATGCTGGGAAGGAATGTGCAAGCTTACGTAGATGACATGGTCGTGACCTCGCCAGAGAAAAGCATGCACGTTGCGGACTTGGAGGAATTGTTCACGACGATCGCCAAGTTCAGGTTGAAGCTGAATCCAGAGAAATGCATCTTTGGCGTGGAGGCTGGAAAATTCCTGGGATTTCTCTTAACTGAAAGAGGAATAGAAGCCAACCCGGATAAGTGTGCCGCCATCTTGGCGATGAGGAGCCCAGCTACCGTAAAGGAAGTACAACAACTAACAGGTCAGATGGCCGCCCTGTCTCGCTTCGTGTCAGCTAGCGGAGAGAAGGGACATCCCTACTTCCAGTGCTTGAGGCGCAATAACAAGTTTGCTTGGACGAAGGAGTGTGAGGAGGCCTTCGTCAAGCTGAAGGAGTATCTGGCGAGCCCGCCGATTTTGTGCAAACCGCTGGTGGGAACCCCTCTCAGGTTGTATTTTGCTGTGACTGAGAGGGCGGTAAGTGCGGTGCTCGCCCAGGACCAAGATCAGGCGCAGAAGCCTATTTACTTTGTTAGTAAAGTGTTGCAGGGCCCCGAAACGAGGTACCAGGCCCTGGAGAAAGCTGCACTAGCAGTAGTCTTTTCGGCGAGGAGGTTGCGCCACTATTTCCATAGTTTCACGATTCTGGTGATGACCGACTTGCCCATCCAGAAGGTCTTGAAGAAGCCTGACGTTGCCGGGAGAATGGTGAAGTGGGCGGTGAAGGTGTCGGAGTTTGACATTAAGTATGAGCCCCGAGGCCCGATCAAGGGACAGATCTTCGCAGATTTCGTGGTCGAGCTCTCATCTGAAGCGACACGAGTTGAAGGGGATGACTTCCGTTGGGTGCTCTCAGTGGACGGATCGTCAAACCAGCAGGGTAGCGGTGCTGGAGTCATCTTGGAGGGACCCAACGGCAAGCTGATCGAACAGTCTTTGAGGTTTGCCTTCAAAGCCAGCAATAATCAAGCAGAGTATGAGGCGCTGATCGCCGGGATTCTGCTGGCCAAAGAGATGGGAGCCAGGGTGTTGATGGCTAAAAGTGACTCGCTGCTAGTCACGGGGCAAGTAACAGGCGAGTTCCAGGCTAAAGATCCACAAATGGCGGCTTACCTGGAGTATGTGCAGGAATTGAAGAGTTCCTTTGCCTCCTTTGAAGTAGTGCATGTGCCCAGAGAGCAGAACGCCCGAGCTGACTTGCTGGCTAAGCTCGCCAGTTCAGGCAAGGGGGGTAGGCAGAGGACGGTGATTCAAGAAACTCTGAAGACGCCGAGAGCATTTGTAGCAGATCACCTGGTTCTTCAGATAAGCAAGTCGACGGAAAAAGCGGCAAGAAGTCACAGGTCTTTGACGCAAGAAACGTTGAGATCGCCGAGAATTAGAGCATGTCGAGGAGAGAAGGTGAACATGACGCAGGTCTGCGCTACCCATGAGCCAGACACCTGGATAACACAGTACAAGCGGTGCCTGGCAGATGGCCTTCTCCCGCTGGATCCGACAGAGGCTAGGAAGATAAAGAAAAATTCTAGCAAGTACACAATGATCGATGGCGAGTTGTACAAGTTTGGGTTCACTCACCCACTCCTGGAATGTGTGTATGGTGAGAAATGCACGAGGATTATGGCAGAGCTCCATGAAGGTATATGCGGAAGCCACGTCGGGGGTCGAGCTCTGGCCGCAAGGACCCTCCGTGCAGGTTACTACTGGCCAACGATGAGAGAAGACTGCAAGAAGTATGCGCAGTGTTGCAAACAATGCCAACAGCACGCCGATTGGCACAAGGCGCCTCCCGAGGAGTTGAAGTCGATTTACAGTCCTTGGCCGTTTCATACTTGGGGAATCGACATCCTGGGACCTTTCCCGCTGGCGATCAGGCAGATGAAGTACTTGGTGGTGGCGATTGAGTATTTCACCAAGTGGATCGAAGCAGAACCAGTGGCCCAGATCACCGCACACAAGATCAAAGGTTTCGTGTGGAAGAACATTGTGTGCCGGTTTGGTGTGCCGAAGCGCCTGGTGTCGGACAACGGGACTCAGTTTGCAAGCCACCTGTTGAAGAAGCTTTGCGAAGGGGTGGGAATTCAACAAGTGTTTGCATCCGTCGAGCACCCTCAGACAAATGGCCAGGTGGAGTCAGCTAATCGGGTGTTTCTGAGAGGTTTGAAGAGAAGGCTAGAGAAAGCCAAAGGAAGCTGGGTTGAGGAGGTACCCCGTATAGTCTGGGCGTACCACACCACCGAACAGTCAGGAACCCATGAGACCCCGTTCAGCTTGGTCTATGGGTGTGATGCAATGATTCCAGTGGAGATCCAGGAGAGCTCGCCGAGATTCCAGAACTTCGTAGAGGAAGACTCGAATGAAGAGAGAAGGTTGAACCTGGATCTACTGGATGAGGTCAGGGAAGAGGCGAGATTAAAAGCTGAGGCGGTGAAGAGAAGGATTGAACGAAGATACAACTCGAAGGTGATGCCGAGACAGTTTAGAGAAGGCGACCTGGTGATGAGGAAAGCCCACCAATATGAGATGGAGAATAAGTTGTCACCTAAGTAGACGAGACCGTTCAGAATAACCGAGGCACTCGGGAACGGCGCCTACCGCCTAGAGACATTGGAAGGAGGAGCGATTCCTCGCATTTGGAACGCCACGCACCTCAAGTTGTATTACAGTTAAGAAGCTTTGTAAGTAAAGATAAACACGAAGTTATATTACAATGTCTCTGTTAAAACAGTTTGAAGGGGGCACTCTTTTTTCCCTAAGGAGGGTTTTTAATGAGGCCACCCAATAAAAGAAGAGTTTTCGAAGTTCAAAGTTGTTTTAGATTGCATGCTTGTTGTTTTCAGAAAGTTTTGAAGAAAGACCTTGTCACTTATATGTGATTTAAGGCAAGTAAAGATATATTGCATGCTTTCTAAAAAGTTTTTAAGTCCTCATCGTCTTTCGGCGATCGGAGGCATCAGTTAAAGTTAAAGTCCTCATCATCTTTCGGCGATCGGAGGCATCAGTTAAAGTTAAAGTCTTCATCGTCTTTCGGCGATCGGAGGCACCAGTTGAAAGACCTCAACGCCCTCGCGCGTCCTGAGGCGAGATAAAGACCTCCTCGCCGTCAAGCGAGTGCAGGCGAGGAAGAGTGAAAAGTCCTCAGTGTTTCTGGGGGCGAGAAGATGTAACCCCTGGGGCAATGTAGAGGCACCAGCGGAAGTCCTCAGTGTTTCTGGGGAGAGGAGATGTAACCCCTGGGGCAATATAGAGGCACGATTTAAAGACCTTCTCGCCTATGAGCGAGTTCAGGCGAGTTTAAAGACCTTCTCGCCTATGAGCGAGTTCAGGCGAGTTAAAGACCTTCTCACCGATGAGCGAGTTCAGGCAAGATAAAATCCTTCTCGTCTCGAACGAGTTCAGGTGTGGTGCAAAGGGTGGAAGAAGTTTGGAGGGTGGCTAAGGTAGGTTCGAAGAGAACACCTAGTCACCCGGTCTTTGTTCTGAAGTTCAGGAAGGTAGAGAAGGATCCGAAAGGCGCCTCTACCCCCAGATGAAGGAACAATGGCCAAGTTGTGAAGGCAGGAAGAAGCTGATATCGCCAAGAGTCTTTGGCGACCAGGAAAAGTTCAAACAATGGCGAGAAGTTAAAGACCCGTTCTGATAAGGCAGACCGGGTGAAGCGATGTCTTAAGCCACCAGTTGAGTTAAAACTCGTTGTTTGAAGAGCGATTTTACGCTAAGGTTCATTGCCTTAAGTTTACAAGTTGTTGGAATGATTGTTATTCGAAATCGATGTGGTTCGAAGCAGTTAAGTATATGATCGCGCTTACGAAATCGCTGAGTTAATTTCTACGCTTACGAAATTACTAAGTTATTTCTTTGAGGCAATTTGTGCAAGGAAAGTTAAAGCAGCCAAAGAAGTTATAAGAGGAAATACAAAGACTTTGTCATTAAAGTAAATATCAGTTCAGGGCACGTGTACAGAAAAATAGAAAGTTTTGTTACAATTGTATGCAAAGGGAAAGCATAAAGGTAGTGGATGGAGGGAATCGATCAGTCTTCAGCGGGAACAACCTTCCCATCCACCACCTCGTTGTTGAGGGACACCATGCTGAGGTCTAGATCGGGGAACAAGCAGGCGAACTGTTCCCGTGCGGCCTCGAATCCAGCAGCCAGAATTTGGGCAGAGCTCAGATTAAGTTCTTCAATCTGTCTCTTGAGTTCTTCAATTTGTTCCTTCAGCCCCTTGGTCTGCTGCTCCAGCTCTTCAGCTTGCTTCTTGAGTTTTTCGATGGTTTCCTGAGCTTGGAGAAGGTCTTCAGCAACCTTCTTGGATTCTGCCTGCACCTGGGCCAATTCAGCAGCGATCTTCCCCTTTTCTTTGTTGGCTTCGGCAAGCTCAGCCATGGCGTCGTCCCTCGCCTTCTCCACCTTCCCCAGGAAGACCTCCCGATCGGCTGACCTTTGTTCCAGTTTCTTTACCTTGGCGGCGTCAGTTTTTATTAAGGCCTCCAGGTCAGCCACTTTGACGCGATAAGGTACAATCTTGCTCTCCAGCTCAATCTTCTCTTGAGCCAGAAGCTGCACCTTATGGCGTAGATCGGTGGCCTCCTTGCGCGCCACCCGGAGCTCGGTGCTCATTGCATCTTCTACTCGGGAGTGCTTAATCTCGGCGAGTGTCAGATTGCAAGATAACCTCTCCGCCTCAATCCTTATAGTGCTATTCTCAGTTCGGAGGGCGTAGAGGTCATCCTGGAGCTTCCTGGTGGAGCTCTCCACAGCTCTAGAGATAATGGTGGGGAAGTCCTCTGCCATCATCTTCAGTTTGGCAGAGAAAGGCTCCCACATCCTCGTGACCTCAAGGGAGAGGTTTGCTTGTGGAGGCACTGGGTGGGTTGCTTATTGGTTTTCGCCGCCACCTTCTTGAGTTGGTCGCTCAGCAGGTGCTTCTTGGCGTGGTGGCGACGTCGGGGATTCGGTAATCAGAATTGGAGAGTTGTGGGCAACCTCATCCCCGATTGGAGCAATGTTTGCGGTTGAGGCATTTGAAGGAGGACCCCCTCCAGCTGATACATAAGGAGTGGAGGCGCTCGGGGGGTCCTCCATGAAGTTTGGCTCGGGGGCCTCAACCACAGGTGGCGCAGACGCCAATGGAATTGCTTGGACTGGTGAGGCAGGAGCTGGTGGGGGTGGCAATGATGGAGGAGGAGCAGGCGTAGATGGCGGTGTTGATGTTGGAAGAGGGGGTGGAGCAGATGGTGAAGAAGGGGCCACCCTCTTCCTCTTCGTAACGAGGCCATCTTCAGTTGCCTCGTCGTCTTCCTCTTCCTCCTCATGGACTACTTGGGGGGCTTTCCTCTTGGGTTTCTTGAGGACAAGCTTTTTGCGTTGGTTGGCGGGTTGGGCCTCAAAGGAAGTTGGGCCCCTGGGTGGCGATCTGCCTTGAGCAGCGGCGATCTCCACCACAGAGTTTGGCACGGTTTGGGAACCCGATGCCAACCCGTGGGTTCGGGCGAGCGCCCTCAGTTCAGCGAGCTTGCCCCGGCCCAACATATTATCTGCAGAGAGCAAAAATGCATGGGTTAGCTCAGAAAGAAAATAAATGCATAAGGCAGTATGCAGCAAGGCAGATAAATAGTGCAGAAAAATAAAACCAAAGTCTTGCACACAACGCACAAGACGTCCAGAAACAGTTAACAGAGGTAATGTTAGAACAAAGACTTAGACGTTCTAACCTATGCGAATTTCGAGTTGGTCCTCGAAGAACTCGAAGCAGATGAGTGTGGTGGTGAAGAAGGTGATGTTGGCGTCTGCCACACTCTTCCAGAAGAAGCAGAGGTCCCTGTCCAAGGCACCCATGCTATCAGGACTCCTTGGCCTCCTGAAGCTGCTTTTGGACTCTTTGTTCCCCTTGTTTACCCAGTACAAGGGGAAACCGTCGAGCAGGGAAGCGTCCTTGTTGTTGGGGCGAACCTGGACGAATTTGCCCTTCCAGTCTTTGTAGGATTGCTGGAAGATAGAGAGGATCGACCTCCCAGCAATCCCGTTCAAGCTTACCCACAGGCAATCTCCTGGGTGCTTGGCTTCAAAAAGAAATAAGAAGGCATCCACTGATGCTGGCAACCCCAGATGGTCGCACATGACCTGGAACGCCCAGCTGTTGGGATGGAGCTGGGCGGCGGCGATGTTGAGCTCGGTAAGAAGCTCCCTCTCAAAGCGAGTGAAGGGAAACCTGAGTTTCACCTTCTTGAACAAGGTTGTGTAAACGAAGCAGAAGGGTCCACCGTTGTTTGCCTTGTTGTCGGCGCAAACTGGCAGGTCGGGGGGGCAAGGTAGCATCGTCATCTTTTCGTCGTGCTCCTTGTGGAATGATTGGTGAGGCTCATCCCCCTTCGTCAATCGCAGAACTGCCCCAGCAGTGTTTACAGAAGATGTTTCCCTCAACAAGGTCGAGTTGGCCCAGGGATATAGTTTTTTGAAGTCTGGTGGGCGGACGGAGGCTCCTCCGGTGACAGGCGGAGTAGCCTGGGCCAGGTTGGGGCGAGAAGGTGCAGGCCTCTCAGCCTGAGAAGACGAAGCACCGCGTGCTCGCGGTGGGTTGTGTGCTTGAGAAGAGGGGTTTCGCGATGAAGGAGGAGGATTTGGGGTGATCTTTGAGCGAGTCATTGCTGAAGCTGCAAAGGAAGAAGAAAAGCAAAGGTGATCAGGGTTTGCAGAGGCTGACTCGATCACAAGAGAAGGGTGGAAAACGAACGAGCGAAGGTTCGTTGCAATGAAGACAAAGCCCTAAGTTACGAAGAAGGAGAAACAGAAAAAACAACCCACAACGTATGCACCAGACAGTTAAAGGATGATGCGAATCGGTTAAAATGCAGGAAAAACCAGCAGAAGAAGGAAAGGACGTACCTTTTTATGATCGGGAAGGCGATGAAGGATGTTGGTGATTCAGAAGGTTGAAGAACGTTGAGAGCTTTTTTGCAGAAGAGAGTTGGAGCGTCTGAGAATACGAAGAAAGTGATGAAACAGTGAAGCGAAATGGGTTTAAGGGTTTTTCGAAATGGGTTTGGGAAGCGCAAACGTTAACTGAAGGTAACCGTTGATGAAGCCACGTGTCGAACGATGGGAGGAGTGTTTGGTGGAGCGTCAGAGAAGCAGAAAGTACAACCGCTTGGAATTCTGCGCCAATGCCACGTAGATCGGTATTGGCGTGACTCCTTTAGTCTTTTCGCTGGACAAGTCTTCGCTTAAGACTGGGGGGCTTGTGTACCGCCCTGGTAGTCGGAAGTGATGACGTGGCATCAAGCTATTGTATAGGCGTGTTGAGAGGACGCCAGGCTGGCAGAAGGGAAGGAGGTCGGGGGGTTCGTATAGTCGCCAGTTATTAAGTTGGCGTGCTCCGATCTCCAGCGTACCAGAACCGGCGGTCATCGGGTTAAAGATGAAGTCGCCAGATGTAAACTCAGGCGACCAAGTGATTAGAGATCGCCGGAGCAAGCACATCGCCGAAGATGAAGGTGGTGCAGATTATGAAGGCGGCCGGCGAGACCACAGGGAAGGTGTACGAAGGCACCCTAACTCGCCATTTCCAGTAGAGATCGCGCTCCAAGTTAGCTATGCACTGAGCAGTATCATGCATAAATAACTTAGCCAAAGGAGAGTCAGAAGCAGTGCCCAAGTCAAGGAGGCTCCAGATGATGGCACGTGTACAGCTGGATGCGAGCCACGTGTCCAGGTCTATAACTGCCAGGAGAGAGAAAGTGACCAGGTATTTAAGGGTTCCCCAACGAACTTTTGAGGTACGCACGTTCAGATTGTATTCTTTACGCTTGCAAAGTTCTTGAGCATACTGTGAGAGAGAACATTGCACGGTTCCTTGAGAGTTCTTGAGTTTTGCTCTTGAAGTATTTGGTGATTCAGTCACTGACTTGGGCGTTGGAGTGCGATCGGCCGCAGCGGCGCCGCTCTGTTCTTTTGCAGGTTCTTGAGGTGGACCACGACGAAGGACGGAGGTTGAAGCGGTGCACACGTCGATCCAAGTTTGACGAGGCAAGATCCAACGTTCTGGTCAACAGGCAGGATCAGCATCTGACGGCGTTCCACACTCAGATGATGCTGTCTGGGGGCTCAGATGTCGTGTATTGCAAGATGTTCATGAGCACACTGAGTGGAATCGCCTTGGAATGGTTCGTAAGTGTGCCAGAGGGTCATATCACGTCCTTTCATCAGTTTTCGAAGCTTTTCACTGAGCAGTACATCGTTAACAGAGCACCTTCAGTGGTGTCGTACGATCTGTTCGATGTACGCCAGTATCAAGGTGAGTCGCTGAAAGACTACCTCAACTGCTTTGGAGCCCAAGTGGTTATATTGCCCAGCAAGGACGAGGATATGCTGGTGCATGCGTTTAAGAAGGGAGTGCTGCCTGGTCCTTTCAGTGAGTCGCTCATCAGAAGCCATCCCAGCACCTTTGCGGAGATTCGGCGACGCGTGGTGGCGCACATAGTGGCAGAGACAGAGGTTTCTGAGAAAAGAGGAAGTGCTGCACCGCTGAAGCCGCGTGGAGGACAGGGGAAGCAACAGCAGCACACGAGGGTGCATGAGGCAAAGGAGGGAAATAAGGTGCAGGGGAAACCTCGTCCTTATGCACCCAGGAAGGACCAAGGCAGGGGGTGTGCAAGGGAGAACAACGCACCCCCAAGATACGATTTCATGGTAGGGTTGGCAGATCTGATCGCCCTTCCTACCATAGCCGCGAGACTCCGAGTACCAGAGAAGACAGATAAGGTACTTGGGAGGAAAAAGAACGAGTAGTGTGAGTTTCACCAAACATTTGGTCACACATTCCACTCCTGCTTGGCGTTGGGACACCAGCTGGCAGAGTTGGTAAAGTCTGGGTTCCTAGCAGATTACCTGCGGGAGGCGCAGGGTGATCGCGCATCGGGGTCCCAGGCAGGAGAGCAACAGCATGAAATCCCTGTGCACGGGGAGGTGCAGACGATTGCGGGGGGCTTCTCTGGTGGGGGATGCACCGCATCACAAAGAAGAAGGTATGCTCGATCGGTAATGGTCGTGGACGAGGGCCATTTTCCCGAGGTAGATATCACTTTCAAGAAAGCTGATCTGCGGGACGTTGTACCGCACGAAAACGATCCTGTGGTCATCTCCCTAATCACAACAGGAAGGCGAGTGCACAGAGTGCTCGTAGACCAAGGGAGCTCGGCAGACGTCATGTTCTGGTCGACGTTCAACAATGTTCACCGATGGAACAACAGCCCGCACCGAAAAGATAAGGTACTTGGTGGTGAACGCCCCTTCTGCGTACAACATCTTGCTGGGAAGGCCAACACTCAATAGGTTGGGTGCAATGCCATCGACGAGGCACATGAAGCTGAAGCTGCCGTCGATGGAGGGGACCGTGATAACCATCAAGTCAGATCAGGCTGAAGCTAGGCGCTGTTATGTGAACAGCCTCAGGCAGAAAAGGAGCATATACCATGTCACCTCAACACCACCACCAGGTGTGCTCGAAGAGCGATCGGCGGTTAGGGGAACGCATGGCGATCAGGAGATGGAGGTTGCTACGCTGGGGGGCTCCCAGGTAGCTCAGGTGGAAGCAGAGGAGGAGGGCATGATCACTCCTTGCGAGTCAGGGATCGCGAGGGCGGTCATCGCCAGCGAGAGAAGACCCCACCCAGTTGAGGGGTGGGTAGAAGTAGATATAAGGGGGAGAAAGTTCAAGTTGGGAGGATCGCTCGGCGAAGAAGAACGAGGGTTGATTGCCGGGGTGATCGAGAGGCACATGGGCGCGTTCGCATGGTCAGCATCTGACATGCCAGGAATTGACCCTGACTTCCTTTGCCATGGCCTGTCGATGGATCCTAAAGTCCGACCTGTGCGACAGAGGCGAAGGAAATTCAACGAAGAGAAGAGGAAAGTGATCCATGACGAAGCCCAGAAGCTCCTTGCCGCAGGGCACATCAGGGAGATCCAGTACCCAGAGTGGCTAGCTAACGTGGTACTGGTTCAGAAGCCAAACGGCAAATGGAGGATGTGTGTGGACTTCACTGACCTCAACAAGGCATGCCCCAAAGATTCCTACCCTCTACCCAGCATAGACGCTCTGGTGGATAGCGCATCAGGGGGGGAAGCTACTCAGTTTCTTGGATGGATTCTCAGGATACAACCAGATCAGAATGCACCCCAGGGACGAGTGCAAGACAGCATTCATGACTGAACGGTCTTGCTACTGCTACAAGGTAATGCCGTTCGGGCTGAAGAATGCGGGGGCTACCTATCAGTGACTTATGGATAGGGTGCTCTCGCCCATGCTTGGAAGAAACGTGCATGCATATGTAGATGACATGGTGGTCACATCCCGAGAGAAGGAGCCTCATGTGGCCGATCTAGAGGAATTATTCACCACCATCGCCAGGTACAGGTTGAAGCTCAACCCTGAGAAATGTATTTTCGGCGTGGAGGCAGGGAAGTTCTTGGGATTCCTCCTGACAGAGCGTGGAATCGAAGCAAATCCAGAAAAGTGCGCAGCAATCGTGGCAATGAGGAGTCCAACGACGGTGAAGGAGGTGCAACAACTCACCGGTCGGCTGGCAACATTATCCCGGTTTATGTCCGCTGGAGGGGAGAAAGGTCATCCGTATTTCCAGTGTCTTAAGCGCAACAGCAGATTCCTTTGGACACAGGAGTGCGAGGAGGCCTTCATCAAGTTGAAGGAGTACCTGGCAAGCCCACCGGTCTTGCGTAAACCACAAGTGGGCACCCCTCTTCGTCTATACTTTGCTGTGACGGAGAGAGCAGTCAGTTCAGTCCTGGTACAAGAGCAAGATCAGGACCAGAGGCCTGTGTACTTTGTGAGTAAGGTACTGCAAGGCCCTGAAACGAGGTACCAAGCCCTCGAGAAGGCTGCCCTGACGGTAGTATTTTCAGGAAGAAGACTCAGACATTATTTCAACAGCTTCACAGTAGTGGTAATGACAGATCTGCCCATCCAAAAGGTGCTAAAGAAACCAGACGTAGCGGGAAGGATGGTCAAGTGGGCGGTTGAATTGTCTGAGTTCGACATTCAGTACGAGCCCCGAGGACCGATAAAGGGGCAGGTGTTCGCCGACTTTGTGGTGGAGCTGTCGTCGGTCGCGACACCTTCAGAAGGGTTAGACTTCCGATGGGTATTATCAGTGGATGGCTCTTCCAATCAGCAGGGGAGCGGCGCTGGGGTCATTTTGGAAGGCCCGAACGGAGTGCTGATCAAGCAGTCCCTTCGCTTTGCTTTCAAGGCTAGCAACAATCAGGCGGAGTATGAAGCCCTGATCGCAGGAATGTTGCTAGCAAGAGAAATGGGAGCAAGAAGTTTGGTTGCCAAGAGTGACTCTTTGCTAGTCACCGGGCAAGTTACAGGGGAGTTCCAGGCGAAAGATCCCCAGATGGCAGCTTACCTGGAATACGTACAACTCCTGAAGACGTCCTTCACCGAGTTTGAACTAGTTCATGTGCCGAGAGAGCAAAATGCCAGAGCAGACCTGCTTGCCAAGCTGGCCAGCTCAGGCAAGGGGGGAAAACAGAGGACCGTCATTCAGGAGACCTTGAAGGTACCGCGGGCGTTCGTGTCAGACAACCAGGTACTTCAAGTGTGCAAATCAATGGAGCGTCTGGCGATCGGTCATCGTTCGCTGACTCAAGAGACGTTGAAAGCGCCAAGGGTTAGAGCACGACCGGCAAAGACCGATGAGGTGATGGAAGTCTGCGCTGTTAGGGAGCCCGACACGTGGATAACACCATATCAGTTGTATTTAGAAGATGGTGTACTCCCACTGGACCCGACAAAGGCTAAAAGAATAAAGCGGAGCTCGAGTAAGTTTACTTTGATTGATGGAAACCTGTTTAGATTTGGGTTTTCTCATCCTGTGCAGATCTGCGTGTATGGCGAGCAATGCACTAGGCTTATGTCAGAGCTACACGAGGGGGTGTGCGGAAGTCATGTGGGCGGTTGCGCTTTGGCAAGTAGGATCCTCCGCGCGGGTTACTACTGGCCAACGCTGAAGGAAGACTGCGTGAGGTATGCTCAACGTTGCAAACAGTGTCAACTTCACGTAGATTGGCATAAGGCACCTCCCGAGGAGTTGAAGTCCATCCATAGCCCATGGCCATTTCACACGTGGGGAATCGACATCCTGGGACCTTTTCCCCTGGCGATAAGGCAGATGAAGTTCCTAATCGTGGCCATCGAGTATTTCACCAAGTGGGTGGAAGCAGAACCAGTCGCGCACATCACCGCACAAAAAGTCGAGCACTTTGTCTGGAAGAACATCGTCTGCCGTTTCGGAGTACCCAAGAGGCTGGTCTCCGATAATGGCACCCAGTTCACAAGTCATCAGCTAAAGAAGATGTGCGAGGAGTAAAAGGTACAACAGGTTTTCGCCTCGGTGGAACACCCACAAACCAATGGTCAGGTGGAGTCAGCCAACCGAGTACTGCTCAGGGGACTGAAGCGAAGACTAGAGAAAGCTAAAGGAAAATGGGCAGAGGAGGTCCCCAGAATCGTATGGTCCTACCATACCACTCCACAGTCCAGCACCCATGAGACACCCTTTAGCCTTTGTCTATGGGACAGATGCCATGATTCCCGTGGAAATATAGGAGAGCTCCCCCAGGTTTTTGAATTTCATTGCCGAAGAATCCAACGAAGAGCGAAAGGTGAATCTCGACCTACTGGACGAAGTGCGAGAAGAAGCCAGAGTTAGTGCTAAAGCCGTCAAAAGAAGAGTAGAACGGAGGCACAATTCCAAGGTAAGGCTCAGGCGCTTCCAGGAAGGTGATCTGGTGATGAGAAAGGCGCATCAGAATGAGATGGAAAACAAGTTGTCTCCAAAGTGGACATGTCCATACAGGGTGGTTGAAGCATTGGAGAATGGAGCTTATCGGATGGAAACTCTGGAGGGAGGAGCAATCCCCAGAACGTGGAACGCCACCCACTTAAAATTTTATTTCAGTTAAGTTGTAAAGTAGTTGCGTTCTCGCGCTAAAGACATACTCGGTGTATATACTGAAAACAGTTGAACAGATAAGGGGGCACTCTTTTCCCTAAGGAGGGTTTTTAACGAGGCCACCCAATGAAAAGATTATTAGCATATCAAGTGTGCGAGAGTTTTCAAGTTAAAATCCTCCTCGCCCAAGGCGCGAGTACAGGTAATCGGTTAGGCCTTATTCGCCCTAGGCGCGAATATGGGCGCTGATCTAAGTCCTCCTCACCCCAGGTGTGAGTGCAGGCGACTAGGGTTCGAAAAGCCAGCGGTGCTAGTAAGACCAAGAGAGGGAAAGGAAGGATTTTGACAAACGTCCTTACCCACTTGGCATATACCAATATTGGCCCAGTAAAGCCCTTAGTTTAAACCCTTCTCACCCCAGGAGTGAGGAAGGGAAAGAACGACCCGATCCGCTCAAGGTTGATGACCTTGGGGAAGATAAGAGGGGTTGTCGAGAAACACTCTTCTTCCCCCAAACAAGGCATCACTTCTGACGATCGATGTCAAAGTCCTCTATGCACTTAGCGCTAGAGCGACAAAGAAGCAAGGTGAAGACCGAAGAACAATGACTGATGAGTTGTCGGTGGATGCTAGTGCGTAGTGCCTTGTCGGTGGATGCTAGTGCGTAGTGCCTTGTCGGAGGAACCTTTTCCAAACAAGTTCTTACACAACAAGCCGAAGCAGCCAGACTATGCCTAGTCAGTCGTCTAAGCACGAAGCTATGAATAAGAATTGTTAAAGACAAAGCTAAGGTAGTAGTTAGTCGTGATCAAGGTAGAGGCCAAGATCAAAGAGTACAGATCGCACTAAACCTAAGCTAGTTAACAGTTAGTCGTGTGCAAAAAGAAAGAGAAGCTTAAGAAGGTACGAGAGAAGCATATAGCTGAAACGAGTATGTATTCACACCAAGGTTTATATACAAATTTCAAATACACAGAAATATGAAATTACAAGAGGAAAACTTAAGAAGGAGGAATGAGCTTTCCATCTACCACTTCGTGGTAGATGCTGAACTGCGACTGGTCCACGTCAGGAAGAACGCAACGAATCTGCTCGAATGCCAACTCGAACCCATCAGCAAGGGCGTCAGCACCCACGTTCATAAGTTCGGCGTTGTCAGCTTCGAGCTTTTGCTTTGAACTCTCCAAGGCGTTCTTCTCAACGGTGAAGGAAGCAATGGAAGAGACAGCTTCTCCCAGTTTGCCCTTTGCTTCGGCAAGCTCGACCTTCATCGCAGAAAGCTCATCCACTGCCTTCTCAAGTTTCCTCCCCCCTTCAGTGGCCTCCTCCTTGGTGGACTTGAGATCCTCCGCTAGTTGTGAGTTCAGTTGGCGTAGGGAGGAAGTCTCAGCCTCCAAGTTGATTACCTTGCTCCTCAGCTCCACCACTTCGCTGTCCAGAGCGTTGACAGCTTGTCCCATCAAAATCTAGGTCTTGATGGTCTCTTGGACCTGCAACAGGTACTCTTTCCTGGACTTTTCCACCATGTCCCTCATCAGATCTACGGACCCTTGGGCAGCTTCAAAGTCACTCTGCAGTGACTCCTTGTCGTGCTCAAGCTCCTTGATCCTCTTCTCCAGGACTAGTTGCTTGCGGTGCTGGGTGGAAAACTCTAGGGAAAGCACTATCTGCTTGGCCAAGTGCATGTCCACCTCCTGCCCACTCCACTCGAGAAGCTAACGACTGCGTATGAAGTGTCGAACCAGGGCAATGACCCGACTGAAATTCTCATTGCTGGTGCCAGAGCTGCTTGGCTGCGAGCTGGCATCACCACCTTCAACAATAGCAGCAGAGGTTGGCGGTGGTGGTGATATAGGAAGTCTTGAGAGACCCCCTGAATGGGCAGAATCACCCCCAGCAGGTGGAGTGAGTTGACCAATAGCTTGGCCCGCTGGGGGTGGAGGTGGAAGTGATGCTGGAGACAGAGGTTGAGGCGTCGGAGATGGTAGGCGCTGGGGGGAGGGAGAGAAAGTTGGTGTTGAGGCAGGTTGAGTAGGAGGAGGTGGGTGTGAACCCTCCTCGATCTGTACCACTTCAATCTCCTCAGGCCTGAGAGAAGAAGCCCCCCCAACCTCTTGGTGTTTCCTCTTGCGATGTATGAGAGGAGAGCCAAAACTCTCCTCCTCGGTTGAGGGGGTAGGATCAGCAGCGACCGCCACAGTGGTGGGAAAGGCCTTTACTAGCCTCCTTCTTTTCCTCTCTGGCTCGGGGCCTTCAGCTGGCGCGACCGAGAGAGGGGGAGCTGCGATGGGCTCGGTGGTGGAGGAGGAAGAACCAGTCCCCTTGGCTCCCCTGGTCCGGGCAAGCTCCAGCAATGCCCTCCTCCTATCTTTCCCTGAAGTCATATCTACATCAAGGGTAAAAAGAAGAGTTAGATGGCATAATTATGCAAGTGGATAAAATGTTATGCAAGTATGCAGGAGAGTGTGCAAGTATTCTAAGGGGTGCAAGAAGAAGAGCCTACCTATGTACTTCTTCAGAGACACCACATCAAACTCGTGTTTGATGAGAAGAGCCGAGTTATACTTTGCCCCTAGGACCAACCTACACAGCTCGCGCTCGTAGGGGGCCATGGCTTCAAGGCCCCGGGGTTTCTTGAACTCGACTTCAGAAACCCAATAAAGGGGAAACCCCTCGAGCAGCGTTGGGCTTTGCTGAGTAGCAGAGATCATGTAGAACCTGCCCTTCCAATCCTTAAACGATTGTTGGTACAGGCCCAAGATCACTCGTCCAGCAACTCCATTCAGGCTGACCCAAGACCTATCCCCAGGGTTCTTCGCCTCGAAGAAATGCAGGAAGACGTCTACTGAGGTGTTATGCCCAAAGTAGTTGCAGAGGATCTCGAATGCCCGTATGAAAGCCCAGGCATTCGGGTGGAGTTGGCAAGGGGCTACGTTCAGCTCCATCATCAGCTCCTTCTCAAAGAAGGTGAAAGGCAAGCGCAGCTTCAACCTTTTGAAGATGGCGGAGTATATGGTGAAGGGCACCCCATTGGTAGCCCTGTCGTCCACGCAGATGGGCATCCCTCGAGGAGGAATGCGTATACGAACGTTGAAGTCGTCCTCCCTGTCGATGGCGCAGGAAGGCTCATCAGGGTCGCTGCTCAGAAGGGTCTTGAGATGGTTTTTAGGTAGTTGGGTGGAAGTTTCAGCCAGCAATGCCAGGGGAGCCCAGTCGTAGACCCTGGCGTAGTCCTGATAGGGATGATGAAACAGTGAAAGCGTGTGCCTATTTGAATAAGGGAAGCGTTAGTGACACTCCACGTTGGCCGTTGATGCGTCCACGTGTCGCGAGATCAAGGGAGGAAGTCATAAACTGGGACTGAGATTCCCAGCGAGAGCGTTACGCATGGACCTCGCATGATCATATCTCAGAGAAAGAAGAGCTCCTCGCCGGTATAATCGTGCACGAGAGTGGCCTGAGGGAGTTAGTAAACCAGTCAGTGATTGGTGACTCTCTCAACCCATTACGTGCATGACATTGTGAAGGGGAAATCGTGTATGCAGAGAGCAGTGCTTGGTGAGTGTGCCTAGTCCAGCCACACCTGGCGTTCTCCTGGGAATGTGCGATTCACCCAGATGGAAGAAACGCGCTAAGTTACTCCGCAAGGGAATAACTTAGGCCCACAAAGAGATGCGCTAGAGCCCTTCAGGTAGTGGCACATGTACGGTTAGATGTGAGTTGCATGCCTCCACGTGTCACTGTCTGAGAGGGGCGCGGCCCAGATAAAGGTGCACTCCGTGTCATGAAAGGTACAGACAGAAAACACAGACACCCACGTCTGCACTGATTGTGGTACGTTTTCGCACAAAAGCATAACAGAATTCTGACACACGCAGAGAATAGCGTAACAGAATTCTGTTAGGCACAGACACAAAGAGAGAATAAAAAGAGAGAATCATAGAGAGATAGACACACATTATTTTTGTTGGTGATTCTGTGATCTAATTTGAGCGTCGGAGTGCAAACGGCCGCTAGAGGCGCCGTCTCTGTGTTTGCAGGTTGCGTTTGGAGTTCCTGGAGGAGGTTCTAAGAGTATTCTTGCAGATAGCACAGTTGCATAGGCGGGGTAAGGAAGCGACAAAGCAATTCCTCCACGCTAGAGTTGGCGACAGGATCAAGAGGAAAGCCATCCAAGGCTGCGGGGTCGTGTTTGGTGCAACACACCCTGAAGAATTTACCTTTCCAACCCTTGTAAGAGTTCTGGAAGAGGGTGAGGAGAATTCTGCCAGCGATTCCGGAAAAGCTCACCCAGAGGCTTTTCCCTTGCTTTTTCACTTCAAAGAAATGAAGGAAAACGTCCACTGAGGGTGGGACGCCCAGGTACCCACACAGAATCTGGAAAGCCCTGACGAATGCCCAGGTATTGAGGTGTAGCTGGGCGGGGGCTATGTTGATCTCCGTAAGCAGCTCCTTCTCGAAGGCTGTGAAGGGGAGGCACAGACCGACTCGCTTAAATACCGTTTGATAGAAGAAGAAGAAGGGTTTCCCACCATTGGACCTGTCGTCCACGCAAACTGGCTCCCCAGGGTTGCCATGACGGACGGAGATGTGAGAATCGTGGGTTCTGCAGAAGGAGTTGAAGTTGTACAATTGCAGGTCACCCAGATGGTCCTCTATGTCTTCAACGGTAGTTAAGGTGGTGCATTCATTTAAGAGTTCGTCGGAAGCCCACGAATAAAGGGCCTTATACTGGACCTTTGGGGAGGAGGATTGGGCGTCGTTTTTGTACGCGCCATGTACCGCCCTGGTGGTTGGGTGTGATGACGTGGCACCCTGCTACAGTATAGGCGTGTTGACAAGGCGCCAGGCTGGCAGAAGGGAAGGAAGTCGGGGGGCTCGTGTAGTCGCCAGTTGTTATATTGGCGTGTTCCGATTTCCAGCTTACCAGAATCGGCGATCGCCAGGTTAAAGATGAAGTCGCCAGATGTAGATTCAGGCGACCTAGTCATTGGAGATCGCCAGAGCAAGCACATCGCCAAAGATGAAGGAGAAGCAGATTGTGAAGGCGGCCGGCGAGACCACAGGGAAGGTGTATGAAGGCCCCTAACTCGCCAGTTCCAGTAGAGATCGCACTCCCAAGTTAGCTATGCACTGGGCAGTACCATGCATAAGTAACTTAGCCAAAATGAGAGTAGAAGCAGCGCCAAGTCAGGGAGCCTCCAGATGATGGCACGTGTACAGTTGGATGCGAGCCACGTGTCCAAGTCTGTAACTGCCAGGAGAGAGAAAGCCACCAGGTATATAAGAGTTCTTAACAAACTTTCTGAGGTACGCACGTTCAGTTCATACACTTTACGCTTGCGAGTTAGAGCTGACTGTGAGAAAGGATTTGCACGGTTCTTGTTCTCTTAGTTTTTGGTGATACCGTCACTGACTTGAGCGTTGGAGTGCGATCGGCCGCAGCGGCGCCGTTCTGTTTCTTTGCAGGTTCTTGAGGTAGATCCCGAAGAGGAACGGAGGTGAGAAGCGGTGCGCACGTCGATCCTTTGACGAGGCAGTTTCCAGCGTTCCGGTCAACAGGCAGGATAATCAGGCGCCCACCGTGGGGCCGTGTAAAACTTGCTCCCATCCACAGCGTGAGTTCTTGGAAGTTTTCGAAGTTTTCTGCGTGGTTGTGTGCTGGTGCAACCGTCGTTCGCGGTCTGTTTGAGTTTCGTTCGGTGAATCCGCGTTTTGTACCGTTCGTTTGGCTTTTCGATCGGTGGAGTGAGGTTTCCTGCTGTTTGCGCGTGATCTGTTTGGTGGAAGTTCGAGTTCTTTCGCTTGTTTGGTTGTTCGCGGAGAAGCGTTGGTTTCTGGTGAAGTTGTGGTTTTCTTTGAAGGCTTACGGTGTTCTTGAGTTTTCTTGCGCAAGTTTCGCGCTATTTTCTCCGATTGATCGCTGATTCGATCGAGGCTGAAGTGTTGTTCGCTGCATTCCTGTGATTCGTTGAAGTTAATGAGAAAAATGAGAAGCAATCGTTCCAGTCCCGTGGCGCCTGTCGCTGCTGAAGGCGACGCCGCCATGACCATGGCGCAGATGGCAGAGATGATGCGCTCGTTGCAGGCAACTGTGGAAGCCTCGCGCGTAGAGCAGGCGAGGATACATGAGGACCTGGTCGCCTCTCGCGCCAGAAACGAGGAGCTCAGCAAGGTGACTGAGGAGCTGCGTCGAGCTCTTCAGGAGCAACAAGGACGTTCTTCTGTTGAAGAGGTGGCGCCGTGGACGCCACCTCGTGTTTTCCCAATGCCTTTCGTTCAGGCGATTACCGACACGCCAATTCCCACGAGCGTGGTTCCGGTTAAGGCTGTCTTTACCGGCGTGGAGGATCCAGAGGCTCATCTGACCACGTTCCATACGCAGATGATGCTGTCGAGAGGGTCAGACGCCGTCTACTGCAAGATGTTCGTGAGTACGCTCCAGGGAACGGCGATGGAGTGGTTTGTGAGCCTGCCTAATGGCCACATAACCAATTTTCAACAGTTCTCGAAGATCTTCGTTGAGCAGTACATCGTGAATAAGGCACCGCCCAGGGTGTCTTATGATCTGTTTGATATAAGGCAGTACCAGGGAGAGTCCCTCAGAGACTACCTGAATCACTTTGGGGCGCAGATGGTCAGATCGCCGGCCAAGGATGAAGAAATGCTGGTCTATGCATTCAAGAAGGGCGTGCAGCCAGGACCATTCTGCGAGGCCTTGATCAGGGCTCACCCAGCGACGTTTGCTGAAATCAGGCGACTTGCGGTGGCTCACATCGCCGACGAGAGTGAAGTCGCCGAGAAGAGAGGCAGCGTGGCTCCCGCCAGGCCACGCGCCCAGACCAGGATCTAGCCGCAGAGGGTGCTGGAAACGGCGGCGGCGGCCAGGAAAGACCAAAGGACTCGCCATCCTTACGATAGGAGAAACAAGGGAAGAAGCCAAGCACGCCAGCAACCAGCACGCCGGGAATACAATCGCCCGCCTAAGCACAAATTTGTCATGGGACTAGCGGACCTGATCGCCATTCCTAACATATCTGCTAGGTTGAAGGCGCCTGAGAAGGTGGGCGACAAGGTGCTGGGGTCAAAGCCGGACGCCTGGTGTGAGTTCCACCAGTGTTTTGGCCACACTTTGGACTCGTGTTTGTCTTTAGGATACCAGCTCGACGATCTGGTTAAAAGCGGGTTCCTAAATTACTATCTGCTGGACAGGAGGACGGGGGGAGCGTCGAGTTCCCAGCCAGCAGGTGGAGAAGCCCAGCAACACGAGATGCCTATCCACGGGGAGATCCACACCATTGCAGGGGGTTTCTCAGGTGGTGGATGCACCGCATCGCAGAGGAAAAGGTATGCGCGATCGGTGATGACAGTGGACATGTTTGAAGATCACTCGCCTGAAGTGGACATTACGTTCATAAAACAGGATCTTCGGGACGTTGTGCCTCATGACAACGATCCCATAGTTATTTCTTTGGTTACAGCGGGAAGGAAGGTCCACAGAGTTCTGGTGGACCAAGGAAGCTCGGCAGATGTGATGTTCTGGCCGACTTTCACGCAGCTGGAATTGCCCCTTGACCAGCTAAGGCCCTATGGAGGGTGCTTATATGGGTTCGCTGGTGACCAGGTGGAGGTCAGGGGGTACATTGAGCTGAGAACCACGTTTACAGATGAGGCTGGGTCGAGGACGGAGAAAATCAAGTACCTCATCGTAAACGCCCCCTCAGCGTATAACATCCTGTTGGGAAGGCCCACGCTCAACAGGATAGGCGCCATTCCGTCGACTCGGCACATGAAGGTGAAGTTGCCGTCCATGGAAGGGGTGGTGATCACGATCAAGTCTGATCAGAAAGAAGCGAAAAGGTGCTATGAGAATAGCCTGAAAAACAAAAGATCAGTGAGTTATGTAACAACCACCCCGCCTCCCGGTGTGAAGCCCAGACCGCCGGTAACAGAGGAGGCCGCCGGAAGGGATGTAGAGATGGTAGACGCTGAGCTAGGGGAGAGGAATGCTGGCCTGCAGGAGGAAGAGGCGCGGAATCGCCCCGAGGAAGCAAGGGAACAGGGAATCGCCAGGGCGGTGATCGCTAGAGAATCCAGGCCTAAACCTGTCGAGCAGTGGCTCGAAAAGGAGATCGGAGGAAAAATCTTCAAGCTGGGAAGATCTCTGGAGGTCGATCTCCAGGACCAGATCGCCAAGGTGATTGAGCGGCATCTGGACGCGTTTGCATGGTCCGCTTCGGACATGCCTGGGATTGACCCCGACTTCTTGTGCCATCATCTGGCGATGGACAATTTGGTGAGACCGGTGCGACAAAGGAGAAGAAAATTCAACGAAGAGAGGAGGCAGGCGATCAGGGATGAAACACAGAAACTCCTCGCTGCAGGCCACATCAGGGAAGTCCAGTACCCTGAATGGTTGGCAAATGTCGTGCTGGTGAAGAAGAGCAACGGGAAATGGCGCATGTGCGTCGATTTCACCGACCTGAACAAAGCTTGCCCAAAGGATTCGTATCCTTTACCAAGCATAGATGCCCTGGTTGATAGTGCTGCAGGGTGTAAGTTGCTGAGTTTCCTGGATGCCTTCTCAGGATATAATCAGATCAAGATGCATCCCATGGATGAAGAGAAAACAACCTTCATGACGGAGAGATCGTGCCACCTGGCGA
The DNA here is from genome assembly GCF_000499845.2 of Phaseolus vulgaris. NCBI lineage: Eukaryota > Viridiplantae > Streptophyta > Magnoliopsida > Fabales > Fabaceae > Phaseolus > Phaseolus vulgaris. Next base: position 13,616,774 of record NC_023750.2, on the reverse strand, counting down.
TTGGAGACACAAGTATAAAGTTTTCAGTTCTCGCCGCCGTCCGGCGAGAAACGATTTAAAAGGACCTCCTCGCCTCGAGCGAGTGTAGGCGAGAAGAGAGAAAGTCCTCCTCGCCTTGAGCGAGTCCAGGAAAGAGCAGATTGCAAAGTCCTCAGTGCATCCCGGGGAAGAGGAGATGTGACCCCTGGGGAAAGTAGAGGCACCAGAGAAAGTCCTCCTCGTCTTGAGCGAGTCCAGGCAAGAGCAGGTTGCAAAGTCCTCAGTGCATCCGGGGGAAGAGGAGATGTGACCCCTGGGCAAAGTAGAGGCACCAGAGAAAGTCCTCCTCGCCTTGAGCGAGTCCAGGCAAGAGCAAATTGCAAAGTCCTCAGTGCATCCGGGGGAAGAGGAGATGTGACCCCCGGGCAAAGTAGAGGCACCAGAGAAAGTCCTCCTCACCTCGAGCGAGTCCAGGCAAGAGTAGATTGCAAAGTCCTCAGTGCATCCGGGGGAAGATGAGATGTGACCCCTGGGCAAAGTAGAGGCACCAGAGAAAATCTCCTCGCCTTGAGCGAGTTCAGGCGATAACAGCTTAGAAGTCCCCAGCGCATCCAGGGGAGGAAGAGATGTAACCTGATGGAGATCAAGCCCAAGAGAACATGGAGGCCACTCATCAAGCTCAAGAAGAGGTGGAGGCACAAATGGAGGACGCCCATGGAGGTCAAAGTCCACCTCAAGAAGAGATGTAACCCCTGAGCTAGTTGGGGCACCAGGAAAGGTCCTTCTCACCCTCGAGGGAGTTCGGGCAAGATGAAATTGAAAGGTCAGGGGTGGGCGACTGGGAAAGTTTTGCAGAGGACACCTCACCACCTAAACCATTGTTCCAAAACTCAGGTAAGATAAAGGGAGATCCGAAAGCCAGCTCTTCTTCGAGTCAAGCAAACGTGTTTCAGTTAAAAAGAAAATGGCGTCGCCAGGAAGCCTGTGACTTTGTACTCGAAAGAAGAGGTGCACGGCGAGAACTAAGTGAGCAGGGTTTGTTAGGCGGTAAGACAGAAGTGTGCATAATACTTAGCAGTTCAGGCGAACGATATTTCGGATAATAAAGGCTGCCGCCTAGTAAGTAATCTTGCATTAAATGTTATTGCTACGAACTAATGGTTTGTTCAGTTAAGTTGATTTTCACAGAATTAAGCACTGGCTGAAGCTAAGACGATTTCTTTAAAACAAGAAAGCCAGATGACGACGCAACAGATAAGGGCGAAGCCATGGGCATATTTATATGTATCAAAGCAGTTTGGATGAAGAGAAAATCATTATAAATAAGTTCATCACACATAAACAAAGGTCGAATATGTAAGTTTTCAGAATTTTTCAAAATAGAGTGATGAGTGGAAATGTTAATCTGAAGGTACGATTCTGCCATCTACCACTTCGTGGCAAACTGAGAACTGAGAGAGGTCCAAGTCGGGGTAGGCGCAAGCTAACTGCTCCAAGGCCGCGTCAAACCCTGAGGTCAAAACGTTCGCGGCGCTAAGGTCGAGTTCTTCGATTTGCTTCTTCAGCTTTTCGTTCTCCTCGAGCGCCCCGGCAAGCTTTGCTACAGACTTGCTCAACTCCTTGTCCTTCTCACTCAGTTCCTTAGCTTTCTGGTCCCGGTCGGCTTCAACTTTGCCTAAAAGGTCCTTCCTCTCGACTGACTTGGCCTTGAGTTTATCCACGTAGGCCTTGTTAGCTTTGAGGGCCTCCTCCAGGTCAACAATCTTTTCCCGCTGAGGCACGAGTCTGCTCTCGAGGTTGACGGCCTCTAAGAGTTTATCATTGAGCTTTTTGCGTAGCTCAGTGCTGCTTTTACGTTCGCTCCGCAACTCGTCCCTCAGGGCATTCTCTAGCCGCGAAAACTCCAGTCCCCGCATCGTAATATCACACTTAAGCTTTTGGACTTGGTCCCTCACAGTACTAGCTTCAAACTCGTACTGGCTCAAGGAGTCCCTCAGAGCCTCGCCCATCATCTTGTGAAGACGTTTCTCCACGCACTCGGTAGTTATGGAGCTAAGGTGAGATGCGTGGGCCTTCAAGGCTTCCTCAACAGGGGTTGGAAGAGCTGGGATGGGAAGAGGTGTTGAGGGCTGGTTCTCCCCACCACCTTCATGAGATTGGACGTCAAAGGGAGCATCAGGGCATGGCGTTGGGACGGTTGACTCCACCGCAGGTTGGGAGGATGATTGAGCACCCACAACTTGCTCTTGAGCACCCCCAGCAGCTGCGGTGTTCGATGGGAGAGCATCCCCTGCGCTCTCAAAGGGTGTGGAGGCGCTGGGGGGATTATCTACATAGTTTGGGCTTGTGCTTTCGATTGTTGGTGGCTCAGTTGTGGTCGCTCTGTTCCTTTTGCAAACAAGCCCATCCTCAGTGCTCTCGCTCTCGTCTTCATCCGATACCACTGTGGGATTCTTCCTTTTGCCCCTTTTTGGTGGTAGCTTTTTCCTCTCAAGGGTAGGAAGAGTGGCAGGGAAAGGTGAGCCTGCTGGAGGGGACTCGCCCAGGGCGGCAGCAGCTTCTGCAACTGAATTCGGGACGGTTTGGGAGCCCGCCGCGAGTTTATGACGTTTGACTATGGAGTGTAGCCTGGCCATGTGATCTTTCCCCAACATTGTATCTGCACGAAGAGATCAATGTTCGCAAATCAACCTAGCTCAGGCAATTAAAAATGCAAAGGAAAACAAGTGATGGGAACGATAATGCATGGATTAAACAGCCAAGAATGAGTGCGGAATCGGTGTAAAACAAGCAAATTGGATGAAAATAAAGGGGACTTAACGCAAAAGGAAGAAGGGAGGACAGACCTATGTAAAAGTCTAGTTGACTTTCATGGAATTCAAACTTGAAGATCGAGGAAGTAGCCAAAATGGTGTTGGAAGAGGCCACTTCTTTCCAGAAGCTGCACAAGTCTTACTCAAGCTCCCCCATTTTTTCTGGACTCCTAGCCTTCCGAAAGGTGTCCTTGGACTCCTTCTTCCCCTTGTTAACCCAGTACAAGGGGAATCCATCAAGAAGGGTAGGGTCCTAATCATTGCAGCACACGCGGACAAACTTGCCCTTCCAGTCCTTGTAGGATTGTTGGAAGATCGAGAGGATGAACCTCCCAGCAATCCCATTAAGGCTCACCCACAGACGATCCCCCGAGTTCTTGGCCTCGAACAGAAACAGGAATACGTCTACAGAGGCCGGGTGGCCTAGGTGTGCGTAGATAATTTGATATGCCCTGACGAAAGCCCAGCCATTAGGCTGTAGCTGAGCAGGGGCAATATCAAGCTCAGTTGGAAGCTCCCTCTCAAAGCGAGTAAAAGGGAATCTGAGCTTGACCTTCTTGAATGCGGTTGTGTAGATGAAGCAGAAGGGGTGGTCGTTGTTTCCTGCATCATCAGTACAGACAGGTTCCCCAGAAAGATAAGGACGAATGGCCACCTTGTCGTCGTTTTCCTTACTAAAGGAAAGGTGGGTCTTGTCTCTCAAACGAAGAATATCCGCCTCAGTGTTAATCGAAGAGGTCTCGTTTAGCAAGGCCGGAGGAGCCCAAGGGTACAGTAGTTTGTAGTCGAGGGCGGGGCGGGGCATACGATGGTGCTAGTTTGTTGGGGAGTGGGTCGTGGCTGGTTGGGTTGAGAAGGTGCAGGTCTCTGAGCCCGGATGGAAGGGACGCCGGGGGCCCCATATGGGTTACGAGACGAAGAGGGGTTTCCAGACGAAGGGTTTCTGCGTGGTTTTGGAGGAGGGTTACGAGAAGAGGCAGGGGGGTTTGGTGTGGTTCCTGTACGAGCCATCAGGAGAGCTGCAAAGAAGACGAAAAGAAGATGAAAAAGGGAGAAGTGGAGGGTCGATAAACAGAGCGACTCGATTGAAAAACGAAAAGAAAAAAAAATAGCATGAACAAGGGGGGCTCGCAGAAAGGAAAGGAAAAACCTAAGCGCAGGAATAGCAAAAAAGAGAACGAAAAGCCCACAACGTATGCTCCAGACAGTTAATGGATGATGCAAACCGATCAAAAAGTAGCAAATATCAGTGAAAGGGATAAAAGAGTTACCTTTTGATAGTCAGAAAAGCGTTCTGTAAGATGGAGATCGAGGTAGTCGAAGCGTTCGCTGAGGCGTTTCGAAAGTTTGAGAATGAAGAAGGAGGTAATGAACAGTGAAGTGGCGCGAGAATATTAAGAGTTTCGAACGTTACAAGAAGCGCAAGCGGCAGGAAATGATGGTCGCTGATAAGTCCACGTGTGAGTTAGCGGAAGGGAGTTGGTGAAGTGTCAAATCAGTAAAGGGCGTGGGCGTTAGCGCACGAAGCCACGTAGATCGCCGAAGTTTCAACGTCTTAGTCTCCTTGTCGGACGAATCACAGCTTATGTACCGTTCAGATCATCGGGTGTGATGACATGGGCAAAAGAAAGGCGGGTGGACAAGAAGCGTACATAGTCGCCATTTGGGGAGGTGGCATTCTGCAACATACGTGATCGGGTGTCGCCTGGTCGTGCCACCGCCGAAACAAAAGTCAGGAGGTCTGACATCGCCGCGGAAAGCAAATCGCTGGTATTCCCGGTAAAATCACTTGAAGCTGTTGGGGGTCCAGGCGAGGAAGTTCAATGCGCTCCGAGCATCCCTCACAGATACGAAGGCCAAGCGAAGCTCTGAGCGAAAAGATCAGGAGAAGGGTATGCACCACAACTCAGAAGGAAAAAAACGAAGAGAAGGAGAAAAGAGCACGTGCTACCTAAAGAGTTAAAGTCGAACATGACAAAGAGGAGTATCGAGGGTAACGCGCGTAACATGGCAAAGAAAGCAGAAGCAGACACAAGCATGCAAAGATAAAGCGGGTAGCGTTTAAACAAAAATCACAGCGTAGATCAAGAGTTACGATTACAGATAAAGTTCACGATAGTTGCAAATCGAACAAAAGACAATCATATACACGTCCAATGTTTATACGAAAGACGAAATCAGGTCACTCTTCAGGGACCTCCGGAGATTGAGCAAGGCGATGATGAAGCCCCATCCTCGGGCCTCAACGCCTGGGCCAGCAGCTACCTTTGTTGCCTGTTTATTTTCGAACCTGCGCCAAAGGGGACAAACATGGTGAAAGACGGGCACAAACTAAGCCACTACAAGATAAATCATGCAAGAACCCAGCAAAAGCGAGGAATGGGAGGTTATGAGGGGAATCTAACATACATATGTATTTTTCCAAGGCCTCCGCGTTGTATTCCAGGCTTATCAAGGCAGCAGCGTCAAAGCCCCCCGCAGCAGCCAAGATCCGGCAAGCCTCCCGATCGTTCAAAGGAAACCTCTTAAGAGACTTGGACTTCAGGGCTCTTGCCTCCTGCACCCAATACGGGGGGAAGCCGTCAAGGGCGGAGAGTACGAGGTCGGAGCAGCAAACCTTGAAGAACTTGCCTTTCCACCCCGTGAAGGAATGCTGGAAAGGGGTAAAGAGGACCCTACCGGGAACGTTGCTGAGAGTCACCCAGAGGTTATTTCTTTGCCTCTTCACTTCGAAGAAGTGAAGAAAGATGTCAACAGAAGGAGCACACCCTAGGAAACCTGTACCGTCCCGTATCCGGGCGTTGACAAAGTCAAGTTCAAAGTCAACGCCTGGAGTCAAAGTCAACACAAGGCGTCGCCTAGTGATGAGAATCAAATAAAGGAGGCTTTTATTAATGGAGGAAGAGGACATTCACCCTCACATTTGAAGTTCTTCCTTCTAGTCTTCTCAAAATTAAAAGAAGACATAAAATAAAGATGAGGCCCAAGCCCAAAGCCCAAGCCCAAGAAGGCCAAAGCCCAAAGAGCCCAAGTCCATCCCATGAGGGGCAAGGCCAAGCTTTGAAATACTCTTGTATAGTTTTAGGAGGTGTGGTTATTAAATAAAGGAGTGTGAAAATGTAAAATAAAGTCACATTACCCATGTGACTTAGGAGAGTGGTGTAGGTGTAGTTTTTGGGAGGTGTCATAGTAGAAAAAGGTCACACCTCCCATGTGACTTGTTTTTGGTGGGAATTTCAAATGAGCTTATTTGAAATTTCCCACCTATTTTTTCAGCACCTTAGGCTATAAATAGAGGTGCTTCCTTTGTAAAATTCAGATTTGAATTTATCTAAAGAAACTATACTCAAAATTGGAGTGAGCATTTGGAGAGCTTTGAGCTTCTACTCTAGTCTTATCTTGAAGGACCATGGTTTCCTCAAGTGGCGGCTTCCACACTCATCTAGGAGCATCCATACTTCTAGTGGCGTGATCATCCAACCTATCTTCCATCTTCATGAGCATTCTCTTCTCCTTCCTTTCTTCTTCTTCAATTGTTCATGTTGCCTTGTGTTTTTGAGTTGTCTAGCTTTCGGTTTTTCTATTTTCAGCACCTATATTCTGTTTTGTTTTTATTTCTGTTCGGTTCTTTTGTTTAGTAGCTTAATTCTGTTCGGATAATCTAGTTTCTATTCCTTTGTTGATTCAATTTGACAATATTTGGTTCATCCAAATGAGTTTGGGATTTGGTACTTGTTATTGGTGAGTTCTTGATCTTAGAACTATGATCCAACTTCTAAGAAAGTGCCTCTACATTTTCCAGCTCAAGGTGATTCCTCAAAGTGTCAAGAATCTTGTTCTATGTGGCTATTGGAATCACATCACCTAGGCAAGGCGTCGCCTAGGTGAAGGCGTCGCCTAGGTGAAGGCGTCGCCCAACCAGGGCGTCGCCAAGATCAAATATCATCAAGTCAAGGCAATCACACTGCGGTTCCCCGATACCCATGGGTAGGAAAGACCATGGAGGGAGCGACACCGTGGGAAGGCCTCAGGTCCCGATAATCCGGGGTAGTGATAAAAAGAAGGAAAAGGTGGCTTCAAGGCCATAGTGATAGCACCAGTGTAGGGCAGCCTGACTCGTGAAGTACCCCTGCCGCCCTAGAGACGCCTTTTGGACAGATACGACTCAAGGGGAGGGTCACGCCCAGGGTAGCCAGGCGCAGGGTACGAGAGGAAGGCAGATACGCTCTCAAAGTGAGTGACTAGATGATTGGGGGCATGAGTTGGCTCCCAAAAAAGTCACCCCTTGCGCAGTAGCACTCCCAAGTAGGAGGACTCACACGTAGAAACGTCCCCAGATGGGCAGAAACGTCCCCAGTTGGGGTCATGGCGCTGTGAGACCCTCCACGCGTACGACAGCCAGGTTAGAATAGAAACACCATTTAGTCAGGTACCAGGTAATTAAAGTCATTTAATACAGTTTCTGTTTCGAGAGTTTAAGGTACTATAAAGGCTCCCAAGCGTTTCAACGTCTTAAATGCGCTACGTTTTCTAATTAGACGCGCTAATTAAGTGCGTTACGTTTTATGATTAAAAGCGCTTTAAGGCGCTTTAAATGCTTGGGTAGTTTAAATAGCGCTGAGAATGTTGGAAACAGGGTTCGAACTTTTGGCTAATTTTCCAGAAACACTCTAGTTGCTTGCTCGAGCCTTGAGGTTTTGCATAAGGGACCAGGGAAGGATTTTGGCCAGAACGAGAAAATATACACTAGACACAGTTTCCTTTTTACCACCTTCAGAGTGCCATACGCGGTGCTCCGATACGGAGGTGCATAGTTTTTGGTGTTTCTTGCTAGCTGACTTGAGCGTCGGAGTGCAAACGGCCGCTAGGGCGCCCTTTTGTCCTTCTTTGTAGGAATCCACAGGTAACCAGTGGGAAGGAGTCCCTAGCTGACGGTTGAGATCGCGCACGAAGACGTCCTAGGTCAACCGGACGGAACATTTGGCGCCCACCGTGGGGCCAATATAAAACATCAGTCCCATCGCAAGTTTGAGGAGACCTAGAAAGTTATAGTAACTTTGGAAGAAGTTTGAAGAGACCGTGACAATGACCACCACAAGACGGGGTACTGCACGCGCGGCCCCAGCAGAACTATCCATGCAACAGGTCCTGGAGATAATGCGGGGGCTGCAGGAGGATATGGCGGAGTCGAAACTGGAACAGGAGCGCATGCAAGCAGATCTCGAAGCCTCGCATGAGAGGAATGAAGAGATCCGTCGTGTAAATAAGGAATTGCGCCGAGGTCTGCGAAATAATTGGGGGCAACGTGAACATGACGAGATGGAGAACCACTCCCCGCCAAGGGAGTTTTCCACTCCCTTCTCGCAGGAGATTCTGGATGCGGTGATCCCAAACACGTTCGCGGGGCCCAATGTGATCTTCACCGGGATGGAGGACCCTGAGACGCACCTCGTTGTATTTCACACACAGATGGTCCTGGTAGGCGGCTCTGACGCTGCCTAGTGCAAGCTCTTTATGAGCACCTTGACTGGGATGGCTATGGACTGGTTCATCAGCCTCCCGGACGGTCATATCACCTCTTTCCGACAACTATCACGATTGTTCAGGGAACAATACCTAGCAAACAAGGCCCCGCCGCCGGTCTCCTACGATTTGTTTGATGTGAAACAGTATCAAGGGGTGACCCTAAAGGAGTACGTCAATTGCTTCGGGGCTCAGGTAGTAAAGGTGGGTACGACAGAGGAGCCTATGATCGTGTACGCGTTCGTGAAAGGCGTATGCCCCGGTCCTTTTGGAGAATCCATCATTCGCAACCGCCCTAGGACTTTTGCTGAGCTACGGCGTCGGGCGGTAGAACATATCGCTTCTGAAGGAGAGGTGTGCGTGAAGCGCACCAGCGTCGTACTCTCACGCCCGAGGGGACCGGCATGAGCTCAACCCGCCAGGGTCAATGAGACCACGACGGGAAGGAAGAAACCAGATGGGAGACGCCCCTACGAGGCCAGAAAGCCCCAGCCCCGGGGTCCAGCGGGAGGCGATCGCCCGGCCAGAGAAAGAACGAGGCCGGCGAGATACAATTTTGTGGTGGAATTGAAGGACCTGATCGCCGTGCCTAATATAGCTGAGAGATTGAGGCGACCGGCGAAGTCCAATAAAGTGTTGGGGCCTCGGAAAGACTCTTGGTGTGAGTTTCACGAGGCTTTCGGTCACCACATTGATAACTGCCTGTCGTTGGGTTACCAGCTGGATGAGCTGGTGAGAACCGGGTTTTTGAAGGATTATGTCGCAAAACCCACAACGACCGCCACCTTGTCGCCGCCAGCGGAAGAACAAGCACACGAGACGCTGGTTCTCGGCGAGGTCCATACCATAGCTGGAGGATTTTCCGGCAGAGGACCCACCGCCTCCCAGAGAAAGAAATACGCGAGGGGGCTCGATCGAAGAAAGAATCTCGGGTGAGCCGTGGGAGTCGGACCTCGTATTCACGAGAGGGGATCTCCGAGACGTGGTGCCGCACGACAATGACCCCGTGGTCATTTCAGTTGTCACAACTGGGAGAAAGGTGCACAGAGTGGTTGTCGACCGGGGAAGTTCAGCTGACGTTAAGTTCTAGTCGACATTCAATAAGTTGCGGTTATCCCCCGACCTTTTGAGGCCTTACATAGGGTGCCTGTATGGGTTTGCGGACAACCAGGTGGAAGTCCGAGGCTACCTGGAGTTGAGGACTACGTTCACGGACGGAGAGGCCTCGCGTACCGAAAGCATCCGGTACTTGGTCGTGAACGCCAGCTCCGTTTATAAAATCTTGTTGGGCAGGCCGGCGTTGAACTGTTTGAACGCAGTAGCCTCCACACGCCATATGAAGATGAAGCTGCCGGACCTCAGTGGCAAGGTGATAGTCATCAAGTCAGATCAGGAGGAGGCAAGGAAATGCTATGAGAACAGCCTGAAAACGAAGAGAGGCGTGTTCATGGTGTACGAGCGTCCGCCATGTGCAGACACGACGATGATTGAGGCGACGCCCGCTGCGTCGACGCCTAACGAGGTCGTACCCGCGAGGGCGACGCCAGAAACAGATGCACCCATGGGGGAAGGCCCTGGCGACGCGGTGCCCGTGGAAGAGGCGGCGCCCGTCGGGGAGGATAGCAGGGAACAACCGGCGGCTAACGCCGTGGAAAGGGAGATTGGCGGCAAAACATTCAAGTTAGGAAGTTTGCTGAGCCCAGATGAACAGGAAGGGGTGGCAGAAGTGATTTCGCGCCACCTGGATGCCTTCGCATGGTCCGCCTCGGATATGCCCGGTATCGACCCTGATTTACTGTGTCATCACCTCAGCATGGACGCCATGGTCCGCCCCGTGCGCCAAAGAAGGAGAAAGTTTAACGAAGAGAGACAACAGGTGGTAAAGGATGAAACACAGAAGCTGTTGAGTGCTGGCCACATCAGGGAGATTCAATACCCCGAGTGGCTGGCCAACGTCGTCTTGGTGAAAAAGGCGAATGGGAAGTGGAGGATGTGCATGGACTTCACGGACTTGAATAAGGCGTGCCCGAAGGACTCGTACCCACTGCCCAGCATCGACGCGTTGGTGGATAGTGCATCCGGCAGCAAGGTGCTGAGCTTCCTGGACGCATTCTCAGGGTACAACCAGATCAAGATGCACCCGAGAGATGAGAGTAAAACTGCATTCATGACTGAGACTTGCAGTTACTGTTATAAGGTGATGCCTTTTGGGTTGAAAAACGCGGGTGCCACATACCAAAGGTTAATGGACAAGGTCCTAGCCCCCATGCTAGGGAGGAATGTGTACGCCTACGTAGATGACATGGTGGTGGCGTCGCAGTATAGGGCACAGCACACGGCAGACCTGGAGGAGTTGTTCGTCACAATATCCAAGTACCGCCTCAAGTTAAACCCTGAGAAGTGTGTCTTCGGGGTAGAGGCGGGTAAGTTCTTGGGTTTTATGCTCACAGAGAGGGGGATAGAGGCGAACCCCGACAAATGCGCGGCGATTATCGCCATGCGAAGCCCGACGTCGGTAAAAGAGGTGCAACAGCTGACAGGGCGGATGGCAGCGCTTTCAAGGTTTGTTTCCGCCGGGGGAGAGAAGGGGCATCCATATTTCCAGTGCCTCAAGAGAAACAGTCGTTTTGCATGGACTGATGAATGCGAAGCGGCTTTCATTAGGCTAAAGGAGTACCTGGCGGCGCCACCGGTCCTCTGCAAACCGGTAACAAGTGTGCCCCTCCGGCTCTATTTTACGGTAACGGAGCGGGCTATCAGCTCTGTGTTAGTCCAGGAGCAAGACCAGAGTCAAAAGCCCATCTATTTCGTGAGCAAGGCATTACAAGGCGCTGAGACGAGATACCAGGCACTTGAGAAGGCAGCGTTAGCAGTGGTGTTTTCAGCCAGGAGGCTCCGTCATTACTTCCATAGCTTTACGGTGGTAGTGATGACAAACCTCCCTATACAGAAGGTGCTGCAGAAGCCTGACGTGGCGGGAAGAATGGTGCGCTGGGCGGTGGAGCTGTCAGAATTCTACATTCAGTATGAGCCTAGAGGATCCATCAAAGGGCAAGTGTACGCAGATTTTATAGCGGAACTCTCGCCCGGAGGTGAACAAGAGGTGGAAGTGGGCTCGCAGTGGCTGCTCTCGGTTGATGGCTCTTCCAACCAACAGGGGAGTGGTGCGGGAATAGTCTTGGAGGGACCCAACGGCGTACTGATTGAGCAAACTCTGCGCTTCGCCTTCAAGGGAAGTAATAATCAGGCGGAATACGAAGCCCTGATAGCAGGAATGCTCCTGGCCAAGGAGATGGGCGCGCAGAACCTCCTGTTGAAAAGCGATTCCCAGCTGATTACGGGGCAGGTGTCGGGTGAGTTCCAGGCGAAGGACCCACAGATGGCGGCGTACCTAAGATACGTCCAACTATTGAAGGGAGCATTTAACGCTCTTGAGCTGATACATGTCCCAAGGGAGTAGAATGCCAGAGCCGACCTGCTTGCCAAGCTGGCCAGCTCAGGCAAGGGGGGTAGGCAGAGGACAGTGATCCAGGAGACGCTCAAAGCTCCGCGTAGATTCGTGGAAGATAACAGGGTGGATGTCCTCCAGATTTATACAACAAGAGGAAGGCCAAGGAGTCATCGCTCTTTGACCCAAGATACGCTGAAGGTGCCCCGCATCAGCACGTACGCGGATATGCCCGAAGAAGGAGAGCAAATGCAGGTATGTGTCCTAACCGAGGGAGACACCTGGATGACGCCATACAAACGGTACCTGGCGGATGGGACTCTCCCAGTGGAGCCGGAAGAGGGTAAGAAGGTCAAAAGAAATGCCGCAAGATATACTCTGGTGGATGGAGTGTTGTTTAGGCACGGGTTCACTCACCCTATCCTAACGTGTGTAAGTGGCGACGAGTGTACCAGGATAATGGCGGAGCTCCACGAAGGCATTTGCGGGAGCCACGTAGGGGGAAGGTCCTTAGCCTCCAAGGTGATACGCGCGGGGTTCTTCTGGCCAACAGTAAAAGAGGATTGTGCGCGACACGCCCAACGCTGCAGGTAATGCCAAAAGCACGCTGACTCGCACAAGGTGCCGCCAGAAGAACTGCGATCCATATATAGCCCGTGGCCTTTTCATACAAGGGGAATCGACATCCTGGGGCCGTTCCCACTGGCGATAAGGCAGATGAATTATTTGATCGTGGCCATCGAGTACTTCACCAAGTGGATAGAGGCAGAGCCCGTGGCACAGATTACTGCGCACAAGGTACAACACTTTGTGTGGAGGAACATTGTGTGCCGCTATGGCGTACCTAGGCGCTTGATATCCGATAACGGGACCCAGTTTGCCAGTCAGCAGTTGAGAAAACTGTGCGCTGAGATAGGTATCAAGCAAGTGTTCGCGTCAGTCGAACACCCCCAGACCAATGGGCAAGTGGAGTCAGCAAACAGAGTTTTGCTGAGGGGGTTAAAGAGAAGGTTAGAGAAGGCCAAAGGGGCGTGGGCGGAGGAAGTTCCAAGGATCGTATGAGCATACCACACCACGCCCCAATCTTCTACCATGGAGACGCCTTTCAGTTTGGTGTACGGGTCGGACGCGATGATCCCGGTAGAAATACATGAAAGCTCACCACGTTTTCAAAACTTTGTGGAGGAGGAATCCAACGAAGAAAGCCGGGTAAACCTGGATGTACTAGACGAAGCCAGGGAAGAAGCCAAAATAAAAGCTGAAGCGATGAAGAGAAGAGTAGAGCGGCAATATAGCTCTAAGGTAAAGCCGCGACAATTTCAGATTGGCGACCTAGTTATGAGGAAAGCCCACCCATACGAGCTGGAGAATAAGCTGTCTCCCAAGTGGACCGGACCCTTCAGAGTTACCGAGGCTAAGGGCAACGATTCATACAGCCTAGAGACCTTGGATGGAGGTCCCATCCCGCGCAGTTGGAATGCAGCCAACCTGAAGTTTTATTTTAGTTGACTTATGTAAAGCAGCTATGTAACAGTCTTGTTAAAGGGGACGCTCTTTTTCCCTTTCCGGGATTTTTAATGAGGTCACCCAAATAAAAGAAAAAACAAGTTTGAGAAAAAACCGTGCCTTGGTTCCCAGTCTTTATCTTTCTCCGTTTGAAATAGCGTGAGGCGTCGCTAGTAAAAGGGGCGTCGCCAAGAAAGAAGGCGTCGCCAAGAGAGAAGGCGTCGCCAAGAAGAAAGGCGTCGCCAAGAAGAAAGGCGTCGCCAAGAAGAAAGGTGTCGCCTAAGTGCAGGCGCCGCTAAGAAACATGACGGAGGAAAAGCGCGCAATATATGAGACGTATGCAAAGTAAAGCGGCGTTACAAAAACCAAGTATGGTATAGTAAAGTTGATATTACAAGCAGTGTTCGATACAAATGGGAGTAATGCGAATAGGGCCGACATTACAACTCATACAAAACACGAAATAACCACTCTTCAGTGGCCATCAGAGTCAGCACGGGAGGAAGACGAAACCCCGCTCTCAGTCCGCAGAGCTCGGGTAAGTCGCGTCCTCCGCTCTTGGTTTATTTTCGAGCCTGCACCAAGGGAGATGAATGTGTAAGAGACACCATGAAGCAAAACACACCCAGATAGAGAACGATAAAGGCGGAAGTTTCTAGGGCAGTAACTGATACCTATATACTTCTCGAGAGTTCCAGCGTTGAACTCCAAACTGATCAAGGTGGCGGAGTCGAAACCTCCCACCTCAGCGAGAATCCGGCAAACCACCTGGTCATTCAGGGCAAGCTTCTTGAAGGGTTTGGATTTGAGGGCCCTCGTCTCCCTCACCCAGTACAGTGGAAAACTATCCAGGGCGGAGGGAACGAGATCAGAACAGCAGACCTTGAAGAACCGGCCCTTCCACCCAGTAAAGGAGGTTTGGAAGGGGGTCAGGAGAACTCTGCCAGGAACGTTACTGAGAGTTACCCAGAGGTTGTTCCTTTGCCTCTTCACCTCAAAGAAGTGAAGAAAGATATCAACCGAGGGTGCACAACCCAGAAACCCGAAAAGGATGTCAAAGGCCTTGACAAAAGCCCATCTGTTGGGGTATAACTCGGCCGGAGCGGCATCGATCTCCGTCAGCAGTTCCTTCTCAAACCTGGAGAAGGGCAGGCGTACGCCGATGGTTTTGAAAACCACCTGATAGAAGTAAAAGAAGGGGACCCCGTCGTTGGCCCGTTCGTCTCCACATACCGGCTCCCCTAGAGTGCAAGGGAGCACAGCAATGCCATCGTCATGCCTCCTCGCGAAGGCACGGTGATTATAGGAGCATGAATCCCCTTTGTGTTCCCTTATGGCCCTGGTGGAGAGTCAGCAGGAGCATTCGTCAAGAAGCTCCCTCGAAGCCCAAGGATACAGGTCCTTGGGGTTGATCCTGGGGGAGTAGCACGAGAAGACATTCTTGAACAGAATCAGGGAGGTTTGAAGTTTTGGCAAGGGTAAAACGCTGGTGGGAACGAACACTGGAAGAACTCTTCGCGAGAGGAGAAAGGGTGCAAGTAGGTTACGAAAAGCACAGAAATGATGAGGGGAGTTTCAAAGTTTAGAAGAATTAAATATTGCGGTTAGAGCGCCAAACGACGCAAATGGAAGTATTGCAGTTACAGCGCTAAACGACGCGAATGGATGCACCGCACGATCGAGCCACGTGGCAGAAGATGGAAGGATGGCCCTGGCACCACTGGTTAAACTCAGAAAACGTCGTATCGACAGAATGCCCAATGGTACGATGCGCCATCGAGAGTGGGTCAGGGGCACAGTAGGAGTCAGGACCAAGTCGAATGACTGAACGTCCCATCAGCCATACAAGAGGCGCCACGTGGATGGCACAGGCGAAACCTTGAACTCTTCGTTGTCCTCAAGCGTCGACCGGGGCCAAGGTCAAAGTCAATGCCAAGTTAAAGATAACGCCCAAGGCGACGCCAGCATGAGAAGCCCGAGGCGTCGCCAGGAACGACCCAAAGGGCGACGCCAGCATGAGACGTTGCGGGCGTCGCCAACCCAAATATCGGCAGTGCCGCCTCCCCGATACCCACAGGTATGAAAGACTGTGGAGGGAGACGAAATCGAAGAAGGCAAAGCTAGTTAGTGGCGTCGCCTCCCCGATACCCACAGGTAGGAAAGACTGTGGAGGGAGACAAGATCGCCAAACGCCAGCGAATCACTGGCAGGGTTGTTCCCCGATACCTATGGGAAGGAAAGACCGTGGAGGGAACGACCCCTCCCCCAGAGCACTCGGCGTTTTAGACACCCGGGGACGATACGGCGCTGCTGTAGCAGGCCTCTCCTTAGGCGTGGGCGCCGGGCACTAAGAATCAAGGGATGAATCGCTTTGGTGTTAGAGACACCCCGTGGACGCTAAGGCCCCATTAGGCAAGCCTCTCCATGGGCGTGGGCATCGATGCGTGACCTTCCCCAGCGCAATGAAAGAAATGAGTATAGTACAGGCAAAACAACCGAAGCACGCGAAGGAAAAGGACGAAAGTAAAAGTACACAGGCGGAATTCTATATCGCAATGGCACGAGAGTAATCATGCAAAAACCACAAAGTTGTAATGAAAGTGCAGACGATTTAAAGAATTACAAGTTTATCAAAGAAGGTTAAAACAAGTGTAAAGGAATGAACTGATGATCGAGGGTGGCGGTTCAATCGTCCATCTCCAGGGGCACGACTTTTCCATCAACAATGTGGTGAGTGGAATCGCAGTTGGAAATGTCGATCCCCGGATTCATGCAGACTGCTTGGGCCAGAGCCTCCTGGAATCCCTCCTCGAAAGTGCCCGCCATGTCCTGGATGAGGGTCTTTTTGTCCTTCTCTAGCTCCTCAATGGTGGCGTCCCCAGAAGCTACCTGCTTCTCCAAAGCCTCCTTCTCCACGCGGAGTCGGCTGACCTCGACTTGCAGTTTGTGGTAGTCAGCCTGGAGAAGGCCCATAGCTTTGGCCTGGGTAGCCATTTCCCCTTCCATCCGCTCCATTTCGTTAGCTTGCTCACAGCAACGGGCCTTCAAGTCCCTTTGAACTTCTTCGTAAGCTTCGACTAGAGCTCCACCGCCTCTGCCAGTTATCCCTCAGCCTCTGCTTTGGACTCTTGCTCCTACTTCAGGTTGGTTTGGTAAGCTTCGTTCTGGCGTCCCAGAGTCTTCTTTTCCTCCTCCAGGGCAGCTACCCTTGTTTCCAAGGCCTGGAGGGTTTGAGCTTGCAGAATAGCGTTTCTGGCCTGGGCGCGCCATTCAAGGGCCACCGCCAAGAAGGCCCCCAAGTAGAAAGGCATGCCCTCCTTCCTGTCGGAGCCCTCTGGCATTGTTCCACCACTAAAGCCCCTCATCAAATGCATGATTGGAGGAGGGATGGCGATGAAATCGGGGGCAGGAGAAGCAGAGACCTCTGCCGGTGGCGGGGGTGGAGCAGACTCGGCGCCTTCGCCTATATCCTCTTGGACGGTTGTGGGGGGAAGGGAAGTAGCGCTGGGAGGGTTGTCCCTGAAAGAATCCTCTCCCTGGGGCGACGCCGCCGGTAGGAGGGGAACCCTTGCAGATTTCCTCCTCTTGAAGGGTGCCACGCCATCCGAGTCCTCATCGTCGGATATGATCTCCAAGACCCGTTTCCCTTTGTCAAGGGGGGTTGGGGCCGACGATGAGGCCACGGCAAGAGGAACGGCGTCGATGGGCAGAGGAGAGCCGGGAGTCTGAAACGCCCCGGGGCTATGTGGGGACGGTGAAGATGAGCCTAGTGGAGCTTCAGTAGGGGTCGGTGGTGGCAGAGACAGGGTTGATGGGGGGTTCGGGTCAGCAGCAGGGGCGGAAGAGGCGCCCGCTTTGGCAGCACGAGCGTCCTTCATCGCTTTCGCCAGCATCATCCTTTTAGAGGCGCCTATCACTGATCCTACATTCAGATAAACCAAACAGCAGAAGTCAAAGCCATAGCAATTATACAAAACCACAAAACGCGTAGATGCGTGAGATGCAAGTCACATGGTACAATGGAAGACAGGTGGAAGAGGCCAGAGGAACAAACATTCGGTAGTAAGGTACAGATAACAAAAGATGGTAAGGGGAGAGTCTCCCTACCAAAGTATGTGGTCAGGGCGTGGGCGTTGTATTCCCTCGCGATAAGCTTCAATGTATCAAAGACAATCCCTAGGCTAGCCAAAGCCTTGCATACCTCCCTATCAGCAGGAGATAGCTCATCCAGGGCTTTGGCCCTGAGCAGCTTACGGTGCTTCGTCCAGTACAGGGGAAAGCCTTCTAAGGCTGTGGGGTCGTGCTTGGCGCTGCACACCCTAAAGAATTTTCCTTTCCAGTTTTTGTAGGAGTTTTGAAAGAGGGAGAGGAGGATCCTACCCGCGATCCCGGAAAAGCTTACCCAGAAGCTTTTCCCCTGTTTCTTCACTTCGAAGAAATGCAAGAAGACATCCACGGAGGGAAGGATGCCCAGGTGCCCGCAGAGAATTTGAAAACCCCTTACAAATGCCCAGCTGTTGGGGTGGAGCTGGGCGGGGGCTGTATTAATCTCGGTGAGAAGTTCCCTCTCGAAGCGGGTGAAGGGGAGACGCACCCCGACGCGTTTAAACACTGTCTGGTACATGAAGAAGAACGGATTCCCCTTTCTAGGTCTGTCATCCACGCAGACAGGTTCCCCAGGCCTGTCGGGACGAACAGAGATGTGCGCGTCATGAGTGCGGTAGAAAGCGTTAAAGTTGTACAAGTGGGGATCCCCACGATGAGCCTCCAGGTCCTGGAAGGTAGTCAGGCTGGTGCACTCGTTCAAGAGCTCGTCGGGGGCCCAGGAATAGAAGGCTTTATAGTTGGACTTGGGGGTCTTGGGGGAGAATCAGACTTTGCGTTCGGGCGCGTCATGGTGTGAATAAATAGCTGGAGAAAGAAGAGAGGAAAAAGGTTTTTAACAAGTGATGTCGAGACAGAAAAGGAGGTAAACCACAGGAAATACCACCCACGCGAGAAAAACCCAAAAAGAAGGAGAAGGGAACAGAGAAGAAAGGAGAAGCAGAAAAACACAGTAACGCATAAACATAAACAGTCCCAGGCAGTTCAATACCTTTGTTGTCAAAGTGAGGGAGGAAGGAGAGCACGAGGGAAAGAGCAGAAGTTGCAGAGAAAAGGTTTGAAGGCGATGAACAGTGCAGAGACGCAGAAAGAATGGATGGAACAGTGGTGTGAGCGCGGGGTTCGGGGTAACTTGAACGTTACATTTGCAACCCAAGAGGCGCTAATTAGGAGCCGTGAGATCGTGCTGCGTGTCAAAGGATCAAGCGCCCAAGGGACTCTAGAGGCTGGCCGTGTGATGAGCCTCGTGGCGCACGATTAAGTGTAGCCCCAAAAGGTGTTATTTTCCCCGCTTCAGAGGATGTCCAATCAGCCATTAAGAGCGCCCCTGTGGTTCAGAAAGTGTCACGTCAATAATTCGAGAATTGTTGAGTCGGCAGGGAATGACACGTCATCAGGGTGGCACGTGGACGGCGTGGGCGAGGCCTTAGTCTTTGCGCTGAAGACAAGCCTTCGGCTTAAGATTGGGGGGCTTGTGTACCGTCCCGTATTCGGGTGGTGACAAAGTCAAGGTCAAAGTCAACGCCTGGAGTCAAAGTCAACACAAGCCGTCGCCTAGGTGAAGAGACGCCAAGTACCAGCGTCGCCAGGAGGAAGCGTCGCCAAGGCAAGGCGTCGCCTAGATGAAGGCGTCGCCCAACCAGGGCGTCGCCAAGATTAAATATCACTAAGATAAGGCGATCATAGTGTGGTTCCCCGATACCCGTGGGTAGGAAAGACCATGGAGGGAGCGACGCCGTGAGAAGGCCTCAAGTCCCGATAAATCCGGGGTTGTGACAAGGAGAAGAGAAAGGAGGCTTCAAGGCCATAGTGATAGAATCAGTGTAGGGCAGCCTGAATCGTGAAGTACCCCTGCCACCCCAGAGACGCCTTTGGGACAGATACGACTCAAGAGGAGGGTCACGCCCAGGGTAGCTGGGAGCAGGGTACGAGACGAAGGCAGATACGCTCTTAAAGTGAGTGACTAGAGGATTGGGGGCATGAGTTGGCACCGTAAAGGTCACCCCTTGCGCAGTAGCACTCCCAAGCAGGAGGACTCACACGTAGAAACGTCCCAAGATGGGGTCATGGCGCGGTGAGGCCCTCCACGTGTACGACAGCCAGGTCAGAATAGAAACACCATTTAGTCAGGTACCAGGTAATTAAAGTCATTTAATACAGTTTCTGTTTCGAGCGTTTAAGGTACTATAAAGGCTCCCAAGCGTTTCAACGTCTTAAATGCGCTACGTTTTCTAATTAGACGCGCTAATTAGGTGCGTTACGTCTTATGATTAAAAGCGCTTTAAGGCGCTTTAATTGCTTGGGTAGTTTAAATAGCGCCGAAAATGTTGGGAACGGGGTTTCGAACTTTTGGCAAATTTTCCTGAAACTCTCTAGTTGCTTGCTCGAGCCTTGAGGTTACGGACAAGGGACTGGGGAAAGATCTTTGCCAGAACGAGAAATACACACTAGAAGTAGTTTCCTTTTTACCACCTTCAGAGTGCATACGCGGTGCTCCGATACGGAGGTGCATAGTTTTTGGTGTTTCTTGCTGGCTGACTTGAGCGTCGGAGTGCAAACGGCCGCTAGGGCGCCCCTTTTGTCCTTTTTTGCAGGAAGCCACTGGTAACCAGTGGGAAGGAGTCCCTAGCTGACGATCGAGGTCGGGCATGAAGACGTCCCAGGTCAACCGTACGGAACAGTACCCTTTGCCAAGCATCGACGCACTGGTGGACAGCGCCTCGGGCTGTAAGATGCTTAGTTTCCTGGACGCGTTTGTTGAAGATGGTTGCTGCCCCTTCAAGATTGTGTTTGATGAAGACTTTTATGTACATTTCATGTGTATTTTTGCTTTGCTTTAAGTGTGTCTTAGGTAGTGCTTAGAGGTTGTTTAAGAGTGGGCTTTTTGCTGAGTAACTCACCTCCTAACCACTGGCCATGTGATAAGAACAAGCATAAGTTTTCTTAAACTGTTTTTCACATGTTTTACAAAAAACACGTTTACTGCATAAAAATAAATCTGTTATTTTCTAAATAAACAGATTTTTTTTTAACTGATGCCTTGGCTAAGTCTTGTGAAAAATAGATTTTGTGCATCATGTATTTTGACTAAGTCTTTTACCTTTCAAAACGACTGAGTTTTAAATAGTTAAACTTTCTTTGTTTTCGTTTTTTAAAATAAATCTGTTCATCTGTAAATGAATAGATTCTTTTTGTCTCTGGTGCCATATCTAGCTTAAACGTTTTTTAGTTTTATCTTTGCACCAGAATGGTTGACTAAGTCTCCTCACTTAACAAATTTTCTAACCGCTTTTGAAAATAAATCTGTTCATTTTATTTTCAATATGTTCATTTTATAACAGCTTTAACTGTTTTTCAAAATTCTGTTATAAGTTGGTTTTCTATAAAATGAGAACTTGTTTCTGAGTTTAAACAACATTCATACATTTGTAAAAACAAGTTTTACAACAGAGAATTAAGAGTTTACAAGGGATTAGCATCTGTTCTTCAAAAGATTTCGAAAATCACAAAGTGCTTGTTCTTTGTTTGGTTTCAAAAGCTTGGTGTGAGGTGCTGCTACTGTTCTAGCAATCTTGCCTACTGGTTTAAGGCAGATCTTTGTATCCTCAATCAGGTGTAGTCGTTTCACTTTTCATTCTTTGTAATAGTTTGGTTGAACACTCTTCTTGAAGAGTGTGTGTGAGCTGAAATAGGTTTTTTCAGCAAGAGTACCTAAGTTCTTGTAGGTTTCAAGAACAGTGGGAAGTGTGTTTGTTTGTATTGTGATTTAGTGAATTTTACCTTGGTTTAGGTGAAGATTGGATGTAGCTCAGTTGAGTGAACCAGTGTAACTGCCTTGTGTTCATTCTCTCTCAATCTCTACAATTAAGTTTCTGCATAATTGATAAAACAGCAAAGAAATAAATCTGTTCAATTAAAAATAAATGTGTTCTTTCTGGGCACGGTTCATATTGTTCTTAAATTCTGGAAAACTGATTGATTTCAATAAGAACACTCATAATCTGTTAAAAGCCATTAGAACAGGTTGATTGTAGTAGATCACTCAATAAACTGTCAAGCCATTAATTGAACCTTAATCACTTGCTTAAAATTAAAGGTTGCTGTTTTGGTGATTCATTGTTTTTCGTTCTAATATCAGTGTGTGTGCATCTGGAAAATCTATCTGTATAATCTTGTGATTGACCTTGCTGAATAAAGGCTTTTCAAACACAAACAGTGCCTAAATAAATCTGTTCAATTTCACATAAATCGATTTATTTTCTGTAAACTGTGTTAAACACTGTTTCTGCGAGAAAGATTTAAAAGGTCAATTCACCCCCCTCTTGAACTTTGGCACTATTAAACCCAACAAATACCACTGATGAGTCGATGATGGTCCATGCGTTAAGGAAGGGAATTTGACTTGGACTGTTTAGCGAATCGCTCATCAGAAGTCGCCCCAAGACTTTTGCTGAAATTAGGCGTCGCGCGGTGGCGCACATCGCAACAGAAGGAGAAGTAGTTGAAAAACCTACAATAAATCTGTTCATTTTATTTTCAATCTGTTCATTTTATAACAGCTTTAACAGTTTTTCAAAATTCTGTTATAAGTTGGTTTTCTATAAAATGAAAACTTGTTTCTGAGTTTTAACAATCGTTCGTTCATACATTTGTAAAAACAAGTTTTACAGCAGAGAATTAAGAGTTTACAAAGGATTAGCATTTGTTCTTCAAAGATTTCGAAAATCACAAAGTGCTTGTTCTTGGTTTGTTTCCAAAAGCTTGGTGTGAGGTGCTACTACTGTTCTAGCAATCTTGCCTACTGGTTTAAGGCAGATCTTTGTATCGTCAATCAGGTGTAGTCGTTTTACTTTTCATTCCTTGTAATAGTTTGGTTGAACACTCTTCTTGATAGGTTTTCTTGAAGAGTGTGTGTGAGCTGAAATAGGTTTTTTCAGCAAGAGTACCTAAGTTCTTGTAGGTTTCAAGAACAGTGGGAATTGTGTTTGTTTGTGTTGTGATTTAGTGAATTTCACCTTGTTGTAGGTGAAGACTGGATGTAGCTCAGTTGAGTGAACCAGTATAACTGCCTTGTGTTCATTCTCTCTCAATCTCTGCAATTAAGTTTCTGCATAATTGATAAAACAGCAAAGAAATAAATCTGTTCAATTAAAAATAAATCTGTTCTTTCTGGGCACAGTTCATATTGTTCTTAATTTCTGGAAAACTGGTTGATTTCAATAAGAACACTTATAACCTGTTAAAAGCCATTAGAACAGGTTGATTGTAATAGATCACTAAATAAACTGTCAAGCCATTAATTGAACCTTAATCACTTGCTTGAAATTGAAGGTTGCTGTTTTGGTGATTCACTGTTTTTCGTTCTAATATCAGTGTGTGTGCATCTGGAAAATCTATCTGCATAATCTTGTGATTAACCTTGCTGTATAAACGCTTTTCAAACACAAACAGTGCCAAAATAAATCTGTTCATTTTCACATGAATCGATTTATTTTCTGTAAACTGTGTTAAACACTATTTCTGCGAGAAAGATTTAAAAGGACAATTCACCCCCCCTCTTGAACTTTGGCACTATTAAACCCAACAATTGGTATCAAGAGCTAGGACTTGTATTTTAATCAAGTTTTTTTGTAATAATGTCTGAGTTTAATGTGCTTTTTGCTGAAGGATCTGCTGTTAATAGACCACCTATGTTCAATGAATGAATTATGCATTTTGGAAAGTTAGAATGAGAATTTTCATGGAATCTATTGATGCATTAATTTGGGAAGCTGTGGTCCATGGACCTTATGTGCCAATGCAGGTTGTTAAGGATGAAGAAGTGGTAAAGCCAAGATCTGAATGGAATGAGACCGAAAGGAGGAAGGCTCAACATGATCTTGTGGCCAAGAACATCATAACCTCTACATTGACAATGGATGAGTTCTTCAGGATATCCCAATGTAAGTCAGCTAAGGAGATGTGGGAAGTCTTAGAAGTCACTCATGAGGGTACTGAAGATGTTAAGAGGTCAAGAAAACATTCTCTCATCCAAGAATATTAACTGTTTAGTATGCAACCCGAGGAAAGCATTGCTGATGTGCAGAAAAGGTTCACCCATATTGTGAATCACCTCACTGGTTTGGGAAAAGAATTTGACAGAGAGGAACTCAACATAAAGATATTGAAGTGCCTCGACAGAAGTTGGCAACCAAAGGTGACTGCCATATCTGAAAGTCGTGATCTGTCAAAGCTGGGAACTGCTGCACTGTTTGGAAAGCTAATGGAGCATGAGCTAGAGCTCAAGAGACTCAAATAGCAGGAAACAACAGAGAGAAAACCCAAAATTCTTGCACTGAAAGCAACTGAACAGAGTGAGATCAAGGAGGAAAAAGAAGATGCTGAAGATGATGACACAATCAGTCTTCTTACAAAAAGATTCAGCAAATTCCCGAGGAAGAAAAGCAGAGATAGGAACCAGCATAAAAGAAGGTATCCTAAACCCAATGATTCAAATTCCTCTAAATATACTTGCTTTGGTTGTGGTAAAACAGGGCACATCAAAACAGATTGTCCAGATAATCAAGCAAAGGACAAATCTGCCAGCAAGAGAGTTGAAAGGAGCAAGGGAAGAAGGGCTTACATTTCATGGGAGGAAAATGAAGTATCTTCAACCAGCAGCTCTTCAACAGAAGATGAGGAAAACAATTTGTGCTTCATGATGAAGGATGAGGAGTCAATCTCTGATTCAGTAAGTGATTTCTCTGTGGATTCAGATAACTACGATCAATTGCTTGCTGCTTTCAAGGAAACTCATGATGAAGCAAATAGGCTAGCTGTAATATGCAATAAGCTGCAAAAGGTAAATAATGTGCTTGCACCTAAAGTAAAAACACTTGAGGAAGAATTGCATAAAGCCAAAACAGATTTGGTAAGCCTTGAACTAACATGCTTGCATGCCTCTATTAAAACCTGTGAAAATTGCAAAAAATTGGAAAAACAAGTGGAGTATTTGCTGAAAACCCTTTCCAATTTAACCAAGGGAAGAGAAAACCTTGAGTCTCTCCTTGGCTCACAGAATGCTGTTTTCAATAAGAATGGTCTTGGTTATACCCCTGGAAATGTAACCAATGTCAAAAAGCTTTCAAGTTTTTTTGTTCTAGCAAAATCAGTTTTTTCAGCTTTTAACAGTGGCAAAAAGGCATCTCATGTAACCTATTTTTACTGTATGAAATCTGGTCATACCTCTAGGTCTTGCATTGCTAGAAAGCATCTTGTGCCTAAGAACTTAGCAAAATGGCTACCAAAGAGAAGGTTTTAATCTGTGCTGGACCCTATACTGAAAAGGGTACCATTTGTATCATTTTTACTCTGTTTTGCAGATGAACAATGATCCTGCCTGTTGACCAGAACACCGGAACCTGCCTCGTCAAAGGATCGACGTGTGCACCGCTTCAAGCTTCCGTTCTTCTTCAAGATCCACCTCAAGAACCTGCAAAAGAACAGAGCGGCGCCGCTGCGGCCGATCGCACTCCAACGCCCAAGTCAGTGACAGAACCACCAAACACTAAGAGCAAGAACACTCAAGAAATCTCAAGGAACCGTGCAATGTTCTCTCTCACAGTAAGCTCTCGAACTCGCAAGCGTAAAGAGTATATTTTGAACGTGCGTACCTCAGAAAGTTCGTTGAGAATTCTTATATACCTGGTTACTTTCTCTCTCCTGGCAGTTACAGACCTGGACACGTGGCTCGCATCCAGTCGTACACGTGCCACCATCTGGAGCCTCCTTGACTTGGGCACTGCTTCTGATTCTGTTTTTGGCTAAGTTACTTATGCATGGTATTGCCTAGTGCATAACTAACTTGGGAGTGCGATCTTTACTGGAACGGGCGAGTTAGGGTGCTCTCGTACACCTTCCCTGTGGTCTCGCCGGCCGCCTTCATAATCTGCACCGCCTTCATCTTCGGCGATGTGCTTGTTCTGGCGATCTCCAATCACTTAGTCGCCTGGGTTTACCATCTGGCGACTTCATCTTCAACTAGGCGATCGCCTGGCATGCTGGAGATCGGAGCACGCCAACTTAATAACTGGCGATTACACGAACCACCCGACTTCCTTCCCTCTGCAACTCTGGCGCCTTATCCACACGCCTACTCTGTGGCTTGGTGCCACGTCATCACTTTCGACTACCAGGGCGGTACACAAGCCCCCCAGTCTTAAGCGAAGACTTGTCCAGCGAAAAGACTGAAAGAGTCACGTCAACACCGGTCTACGTGGCACTGACGCAGAATCCCAAGCGGTTGTACCTTCTGCTTCTCTGACGCTCCACCAAACCCCTCGCCCATCACTCGACACGTGGCTTCATCAACGGTTACCTTCAGTTACCGTTTGCGCTTCCCAAACCCATTTCGAAAAAACTCTTAAACCCATTTTCACTCCACTGTTCCATCACTTTTCTTCGCATTCTCAAACGCTCTAACTTCCTCCTGCAAAAAACTCTCAGCGCTCTTCAACATTCTGAACCACCATCATCCTTCATCGTCTTCCTGATCATCAAAAGGTACCTACTTTCCTTCTTCTGCTGGTTTTTCTTGCATTTTAACCGATTCGCATCATCCTGTAACTGTCTGGTGCATACGTTGTGGGTTGTTTTTCCATTTCTCCTTTCTCGTAACTTAGGGCTTCTTCGATCGTTGCAACGAACCTTCGTTTGTTCGCTTTTCACCCTTCTCCCATGATCGAGTCAGCCTCTGCGAACCCTGATCATTTTTCCTTTTCTTCTTCCTTTGCAGTTTCGAGAATGACCCGCTCAAAGATCACCCCGAATCCTCCTCCTTCATCGCGAAACCCCTCTTCTCAAGCACTCATCCCACCGCGAGCACGCGGTGCTTCATCTTCCCAAGTTGAGAGGCCTGCACCTTCCCGCCCCAACCTGGCCCAGGCGACTCCACCTACCACCGGAGGAGCCCCCGTCCCCCCATCAGACTTCAAAAAACTCTACCCCTGGGCCAACTCGACCTTGTTGAGGGAGACGTCTTCTGTGAACACTGTTGGGGCAGTTTTGCGTTTGACTAAGGGGGATGAGCCTCACCAAACATTTCATAAGGAGCACGATGAGAAGATGATAGTGCTACCTTGCCCCCCCGATCTGCCCGTTTGTGCCGACGATAAGGCGAGCGCTGACGGGCCCTTCTACTTCGTCTACACAACGCTATTCAAGAAGGTGAAACTGAAGTTTCCCTTTACCCGATTCGAGAGGGAACTCCTCACCGAGCTCAACATTGCCGCCGCCCAGCTTCATCCCAACAGCTGGGCGTTTGTGCGAGCATTCCAAGTGATGTGCGACCATCTGGGGTTGCCCGCATCCGTAGACGTATTTTTGTTTCTTTTTGAAGCCAAGCACCCAGGAGACCGCCTGTGGGTTAGCTTAAATGGGATCGCTGGGAGGTCGATCTTCTCCATCTTCCAGCAATCCTACAAAGACTGGAAAGGGAAGTTCGTCCAAGTGCGCCCTAACGACAAGGACGCCTCCCTACTCGACGGCTTCCCCTTGTACTGGGTGGACAAGGGGAAGAAAGAGTCCAAGAGCTACTTCAGGAGACCCAGAAGTCCTGACAACATGGGTGCATTGGACAGAGATCTCTGCCTTTTTTGGAAGAGTGTGGCGGAGGCCAACATCACCTTCCTCACCACCACCCTGATCTGCTTCGAATTCTACGAGGACCAACTCGAAATTCGAATAGGTTAGAACAATTAAACTGTTGTTTTAATACTACTTCTGTCAACTGTTTCTGGGCGTCTTGTGCGTTACGCGCAAGACTTTGGTTTTATTTTTCTGCACTATTTATCTGCTTTGTTGTTGCATACTGCCTTGTGCATTGACTCTTCTCTTTGAACTAACCCCTGCATTTTCGCTCTATGCAGATAATATGTTGGGCCAAGGCAAACTCGCGGAATTGAGGGCGCTCGCCCGAACCCACGGGTTGGCGACGGGCTCTCAAACAGTACCAAATTCGGCGGTGGAGATCGCCGTCGCCCAGGGTCGATCGCCACCTAAGGGCCCAGCTCCCTCCGATGTCCAGCCCGCCGCCCAACGTAAGAAACTCGTCCTCAAAAGGCCCAAGAGGAAGGCTCCCCAGGTAGTCCACGAGGAGGAGGAAGAAGATGATGAGGTCACCGAAGATGGCCTTGTTACAAAGAGGAAAAGGGTGGCACCTTCTTCACCACCTGCCCCACCCCCTCTTCCAACCTCAACACCTCCATCCACGCCTGCTCCACCTCCAACCTTGCGATCTCCACCAGCTCCTGCCTCACCTGTTCAAGCCATTCCACTGGCAACCGCGCCACCTGCGGTTGAGGCCCAAGAGCCAAATTTCATGGAGGACCCCCCGAGCGCCTCCACGCCATATGTATCAGCTGGAGGGGGCCCTCCTTCCAATGCTCAGCCGCAGATGTTGCTCCAATCGGGGATGAGGTTGCCCACACCTCTCCGATTCTGATCACTGAGTCCCCGACGTCGCCACCACAAGCAGAAGTACCTACTGAAGAACCAACCAAAGAAGGTGGCGACGAAAATCAACAACAGGCCCACCCAACACCTCTACAAGCAGCAAACCTCCCTCTTGAGGTTACGAGGATGTGGGAGCGTTTATCTGCTAAGCTGAAGACGATAGCAGAAGACATCCCCGCCATCGTAACCAGAGCCGTGGAGAGCTCCACCAGGAAACTCCAGGACGACCTCTTCTACCTTAGAACTGAAAACAGCACCATGAGGGTCGAGGTGGAGAAGTTGTCTTTTAACCTGACACTCGCGGAGATTGAACACTCCCGAGTAGAGGACGCAATGAGCACCGAGCTCAGATTGGCGCGCAAGGAGGCCACTGAACTCCGCCATAAAGTGCAACAACTTGCTCAAGAAAAGATCGAACTAGAGAGCAAGATTGTGCCTTACCGCGTCAAGGTGGCTGACCTGGAGGCTCTCATAAAAACCGACGCCGTCAAGGTGAAGAAGCTGGAGCAAAGGTCAGCCGACCGGGAGATCTTCCTTGGCAAGGTGGAGAAGGCAAGGGATGACGCCATCGCTGAGCTCGACGAAGCCAATAAGAAAAATGGGGAGCTTGCAGCTGAACTGGGCAAGGTGCAAGCAGAATCCAAGAAGGTTGCTGAAGACCTTCTCCAGGCTCAAGAAATCAACGAACAACTCAAGAAGCAAGTTGAGGAGCTGGAGCAGCAGAACAAGGGACTGAAAGAACAAGCTGAAGGACTCGAGAAATAGATTGAAGAGCTTAAGAAGCAAATTGAAGATCTCAATCTGAGTTCCGCCCAAATTTTGGCTGCTGGATTCGAGGCTGCACGGGAACAGTTCGCCTGCTTGTTCCCTGATCTGGATTTCAGCATGGTGTCTCTAAATAATGAGGTGGTGGATGGAAAAGTGGTGCCCGCCGAAGACTAATCAATTTACTCCGTCCACTGCTTTTATACTTTCTCTTGTGTATAACTTGCAATAAATTTTATATCTTCCCGCATATATGTTCTGAACTGGTATTTACCTTTAATGACAAAAATCTGCACATTTTCCCTCACGACTTCTTCAACTGCTTTAACTTTTCTTGCGTATTTTACTTCAAAGAAAAGGCTTAGCGAAACTGTAGGCACGATCTTTGACTTAACTGCTTCGAACCACTTCAACTTTAAGCAACATTCGCTTTAACAACTCATAATCTTAAGGCAATTAACCTTATCATAAAAATATTCCTCAAGCAACAAACTTTAACTCAGCTACTGGCTTAAACACTGCTTCACCCGATCTGCTTCATTAAAACGGGTCTTTTAACTTTCTCGCCACTGTTTGAACTTTTCCTGATCGCCAGAGACTCTTGGCGATCAGCTTCTTTTTGGCTTCACGCCTTGGCCATTGTTCTTTGATCTGGGGGTAGAGGCGCCTTTCGGATCCTCCTCTACCTTCCTGAACTTCAGGACCAAAGGACGGGTGGCTAGGCGCTCTCTTCGAACCTGCCTTAGCCACCTTCCAAACTTCGTCCACCCTTAACACCATACCTGAACTCGTTCGAGACGAGAAGGATTTTATCTTGCCTGAACTCGCTCATGGGCGAGAAGGTCTTTAACTCGCCTGAACTCGCTCATAGGCGAGAAGGTCTTTAACTCGCCTGAACTCGCTCATAGGCGAGAAGGTCTTTTACTTGCCTCTACATTGCCCCAGGGGTTACATCTTCTCGCCCCCAGAAACACTGAGGACTTTTTACTGGTGCCTCTACGTTGCCCCAGGGGTTACATCTTCTCGCCCCCAGAAACACTGAGGACTTTTTACTGGTGCCTCTACATTGCCCCAGGGGTTACATCTTCTCGCCCCCAGAAACATGGAGGACTTTTCACACTTCCTTGCCTGCGCTCGCTCGACGGCGAGGAGGTCTTTATCTTGCCTCAGAACGCGCGAGGGCGCTGAGGTCTTTTAACTGGTGCCTCCGATCGCCGAAAAACGATGAGGACTTAAAACTTTTAACTGATGCCTCCAATCGCCGAAAAACGATGAGGACTTAAAACTTTTCAGAAAGCGTGCAATATATCTTTAACTTGCCTTAAGTCGCATATAAGTGACAAGGTCTTTCTTCAAAACTTTCTAAAAACAACAGGCACGCAATCTAAAACAACTTGTACTTTGAAAACTCTTCTTTTATTGGGTGGCCTCGTTAAAAACCCTCCTTAGGGAAAAAAGAGTGCCCCCTTCAAACCGTTTTAACAGAGACATTGTAATGTAACTTCGTGTTTATCTTTACTTACAAAGTTCTCAACTGTAATACAACTTCAGGTGCGTGGCGTTCCAGGTGCGAGGAATAGCCCCTCCTTCCAATGTCTCTAAGCGGTAGGCGCCGTTCCCGAGCGCCTCGGTTATTCTGAACGGTCCAGTCCACTTGGGTGACAGCTTATTCTCCATCTCGTATTGGTGGGCTTTTCTCATCACCAGGTCGCCTTCTCTAAATTGTCTTGGCATCACCTTCGAGTTATATCTTCGTTCAATCCTTCTCTTCATCGCCTCAGCCTTCAATCTCGCCTCTTCCCTGACCTCATCCAGTAGATCCAGGTTCAGCCTTCTCTCTTCATTCGAGTCTTCCTCTACAAAGTTCTGGAATCTCGGCGAGCTCTCCTGGATCTCTACTGGAATCATCGCGTCACACCCATAGACCAAGCTGAACGGGGTCTCATGGGTTCCTGACTGCTCGGTGGTGTGGTATGCCCAGACTATACGGGGCACTTCCTCAGCCCAACTTCCCTTGGCTTTCTCTAGCCTTCTCTTCAATCCTCTCAGCAACACCCGATTAGCTGACTCCACCTGGCCATTTGTCTGAGGGGGCTCGACGGATGCAAACACTTGTTGAATTCCCACCCCTTCGCAAAGCTTCTTCAACAAATGGCTTGCAAACTGAGTCCCATTGTCCGACACCAGGCGCTTGGGCACTCCAAACCGGCACACAATGTTCTTCCACACGAAACCTTCGATCTTGTGTGCGGTGATCTGGGCCACTGGTTCTGCTTCGATCCACTTGGCGAAATATTCAATCGCCACCACCAAGTACTTCATCTGCCTGATCGCCAGTGGGAAAGGCCCCAGGATGTCGACTCCCCAGGTATGAAACGGCCAAGGGCTATAGATCGACTTCAACTCCTCGGGAGGCGCCTTGTGCCAATCGGCGTGCTGTTGGCATTGTTTGCAACATTGGGCATACTTCTTGCAATCTTCTCTCATCGATGGCCAGTAGTACCCTGCACGGAGAGTCCTTGCGGCTAGAGCTCGACCCCCGACGTGGCTTCCGCATATACCTTCGTGGAGCTCTGCCATGATTCTCGTGCACTTCTCGCCATGTACGCATTCCAGGAGTGGGTGAGTGAACCCAAACCTGTACAGATCGCCATTAATCAACGTATACTTGCTAGAATTTTTCCTTACCTTCCTAGCCTCTGTCGGATCCAGTGGGAGAAGGCCATCTGCCAGGCATCGCTTGTACTGTGTTATCCAGGTGTCTGGCTCATGGATAGCGCAAACCTGCGTCATGTTCACCTTCTCTCCTCGACATGCTCTAATTCTCGGCGATCTCAGCGTTTCTTGTGTCAGGGACTTATGACTTCTCGCTGCTTTCTCCGTCGACTTGCTTATCTGAAGAACCAGGTGATCTGCTACAAATGCTCTTGGCGTCTTCAGAGTTTCTTGAATCACCGTCCTCTGCCTACCCCCCTTGCCTGAGCTGGCGAGCTTGGCTAGCATGTCAGCCCGGGCATTCTGCTCTCTGGGCACATGCACTACCTCAAAGGAGGCAAAGGAACTCTTCAATTCCTGCACATACTCCAAGTAAGCCGCCATTTGTGGATCTTTAGCCTGGAACTCGCCTATTACTTGCCCCGTGACTAGCAGCGAGTCACTCTTAGCCATTAGCACCCTGGCTCCCATCTCTTTGGCCAGCAAAATCCCGACGATCAGCGCTTCATATTCTGCTTGATTGTTACTGGCTTTGAAGGCAAATCTCAAAGATTGTTCGATCAGTACGCCGTTGGGTCCTTCCAAAATGACTCCTTCGGGCGTCTATGCAACACTATCTACCAGGGCGTCTATGCTTGGTAAAGGATACGAATCCTTCGGGCAAGCTTTGTTCAGGTCGGTGAAATCGACGCACATGCGCCATTTCCCGTTACTCTTCTTCACCAGCACGACATTTGCCAGCCATTCAGGGTACTGGACTTCCCTGATGTGGCCTGCAGCGAGGAGTTTCTGTGTTTCGTCCCTGATCGCCTGCCTCCTCTCCTCGTTGAACTTTCTTCTTCTTTGTCGCACTGGTCTCACCAAATTATCCATCGCCAGATGATGGCACAAGAAGTCGGGGTCGATCCCGGGCATGTCCGAAGCGGACCATGCAAATGCGTCCAGATGCCGCCCAATCACCTTGGCGATCTGGTCCTGGAGCTCAACCTCCAGGGATCTTCCCAGCTTGAAGATCTTTCCCCCGATTTCTCTCTCGAGCCACTGCTCGACGGGTTTTGGTCTGGTTTCTCTGGCGATCACCGCCCTGGCGATTCCCAGCTCTCTCGCTTCCTCAGGGCGATTCCTCGCCTCTTCCTCTTCCAGACCGGCATTCCCCTCCCCTAGCTCAGCATCTACCATCTCCACGTCCCTTCCGGCGGTCTCTTCTGGCACCGTCGATCTGGGCTTCACACCAGGAGGCGGGGTGGCCGTTACGTAACTCACCTATCTCTTGTTTTTCAGGCTATTCTCATAGCACTTCTTTGCTTCCTTCTGATCGGATTTGATGGTGATAACCACCCCCTCCATGGACGGCAACTTCACCTTCATGTGCCGGGTCGACAGTATGGCACCTATCCTGTTGAGCGTGGGCCTTCCCAACAGGATGTTGTATGCTGAAGGAGCGTTTACAACGAGGTATTTAATTTTCTCCGTTCTTGAACCCGCCACATCTGTAAACGTTGTCCTCAATTCTATGTACCCCCTGACCTCTACCTGGTCACCAGCGAACCCATACAAACACCCTCCATAGGGCCTCAGCTGGTCAAGGGGCAGCTCCAACTGTGTGAAAGTCGGCCAAAACATCACATCTGCCGAGCTTCCTTGGTCCACCAGCACCCTGTGGACCTTTCTTCCTGCTGTAATCAGCGAAATTACTATGGGATCGTTGTCATGAGGCACAACATCCCGGAGATCTTGCTTGGTGAATGTAATATCCACTTCTGGCGAGTAGTCTTCAAACATATCCACCGTCATCACAGACCTCGCGTACCTCTTCCTCTGTGATGCGGTGCATCCACCTCCTGAGAAACCCCCAGCAATGGTATGGATTTCTCCGTGCGTAGGCATCTCGTGCTGCTGAGCTTCAGCACCTGCTGGCTGGGAGCTCGACGCACCCCCCGTCCTTCTGTCCAGCAAATAGTCATTTAGGAACCCGCTCTTTACCAAATCGTCGAGCTGGTATCCTAATGCTAAGCACGAGTCCACTGTATGGCCAAAACCCTGGTGAAACTCACACCAGGCGTCTGGCTTCGGTCCCAGCACCCTGTCGCCCACCTTTTCTGGCGCCTTCAACCTTGCGGATATATTGGGAATGGCGATCAGATCCGCCAATCCCATGACAAACTTGTGCTTAGGCGGGCGATTGTATTCCCGGCGTGTCCTCTGATCCCTTCTGGCCGCCGCTGTCTCCAGCACCCTCTGTGGCTGGATCCTCGTCTGGGCGCGCGGCCTAGCGGGAGCCACGCTTTCTCTCTTCTCGGCGACTTCGCTCTCGTCAGCGATGTGGGCCACCGCAAGTCGCCTAACCTCAGCAAACGTGGCGGGGTGTGCCCTGATCAACGCCTCGCAGAATGGTCCCGGCAACACGCCCTTCTTGAATGCATAGACTAGCATTTCTTCATCCTTGGCCGGCGATCTGACCATCTGCGCCCCAAAATGATTCAGGTAGTCCCTGAGGGACTCTCCCTGATATTGCCTTATATCGAACAAATCATAAGACACCCTGGGCGGTGCCTTATTCACAATGTACTGCTCGACGAAAATCTTCGAGAACTGTTGAAAACTGGTTATGTGGCCGTTAGGCAGGCTCACAAACCATTCCAGCGCCGTTCCCTGGAGCGTGCTCACGAACATCTTGCAATACACGGCGTCTGATCCCCCTGACAGCATCATCTGCGTATGGAACGTGGTGAGATGAGCCTCAGGATCCTCCACACTGGTGAAAACAGCCTTAACAGGAACCACACTCGCGGGAATAGGCGTGCCAGTAATCGCCTGAACAAAAGGCATAGGAAAAACACGAGGTGGCGACGACGGCGCAACCTCTTCAGCAGAAGATCGCCCTTGCTGCTCCTGAAGAGCTTGACGCAGCTCCTCAGTCACCTTGCTGAGCTCCTCATTCCTGGCGCGAGAGGCGACCAGGTCCTCATGCATTCTCGCCTGTTCTATGCGCGAGGCTTCCACAGTTGCCTGCAACGAACGCATCATCTCTGCCATTTGTGCCATGGTCATGGCTGCGGCGCCTTCAGCAGCGACGGGCGCAACTGGACTTGAACGATTGCTTCTCATTTTTCTCATGAAACTCAGCGAATCACAGAATGCAGCGAACGACACTTACTTCAGCTACGATCGACTCAGCGATCAATCGAAAAAAACTGTGCGAAACTCCGCAAGAAAACTCAAAAACACCGCAAACCTTCAAACAAACTTACAACTCCACCAGAAACCACCGCTTTTCCCGCGGATAACCAAACGATCGAAAGAACTCAACTCCACCGAACAAATCACGCGTAAACAGCAGAAAAACCTCACTTCGCCGAACGAATCTCAAGCAAACAGCGAACGATGGCTGCACCAGCACACAACCACGCAGAAAACTTCGAAAACCTCCAAGAACTCACGCTATGGATGGGAGCAAGTTTTACACGGCCCCACGGTGGGCGCCTAATGATCCTGCCTGTTGACCAGAACACCGGAACCTGCCTCGTCAAAGGATCGACGTGTGCACCGCTTCAAGCTTCCGTTCTTCTTCAAGATCCACCTCAAGAACCTGCAAAAGAACAGAGCGGCGCCGCTGCCGCCGATCGCACTCCAACGCCCAAGTCAGTGACAGAACCACCAAATACTAAGAGCAAGAACACTTAAGAAATCTCAAGGAACCGTGCAATGCTCTCTCTCACAGTAAGCTCTCGAACTTGCAAGCGTAAATAGTATATTCTGAACGTGCGTACCTCAGAAAGTTCGTTGAGAACTCTTATATACCTGGTTACTTTCTCTCTCCTGGCAGTTACAGACCTGGACACGTGGCTCGCATCCAGTCGTACACGTGCCACCATCTGGAGCCTCCTTGACTTGGGCGCTGCTTCTGATTCTCTTTTTGGCTAAGTTACTTATGCATGGTATTGCCCAGTGCATAGCTAACTTGGGAGTGCGATCTTTACTGGAACGGGCGAGCTAGGGTGCTCTCGTGCACCTTCCCTGTGGTCTCGTCGGTCGCCTTCATAATCTGCACCGCCTTCATCTTCGGCGATGTGCTTGTTCTGGCGATCTCCAATCACTTAGTCGCCTGGGTTTACCATCTGGCGACTTCATCTTCAACTAGGCGATCGCCTGGCATGCTGGAGATCGGAGCACGCCAACTTAATAACTGGCGATTACACGAACCACCCGACTTCCTTCCCTTCTGCAACTCTGGCGCCTTATCCACACGCCTACTCTGTGGCTTGGTGCCACGTCATCACTTCCGACTACCAGGGCGGTACAAACAATAAGAAGAATCAATGGTACTTGGATAGTGGTTGCTCCAAGCATATGACTGGAGATCTTACAAAATTTACTAGCTTGAAGCTCAAAGCAGAAGGACATGTAACCTATGGTGATAATAACCGAGGGAGGATTTTGGGCAGAGGCACTGTTGGAACAGGGAACTCAACAACCATTGAGAATGTGCTGTATGTAGAAGGACTCAAGCATAGTCTTCTCAGCATAAGTCAGCTTTGTGACAAAGGATACAAGGTGAACTTTGAGTCAAAAGGCTGCACAATCTCAAGTAATTCATCTAGTAAGGTACTGTTCACTGGTAAGAGAGTGAATAACATATATCTGCTGAATATCATAGGAACTAACTCTTCAAATGAGTGTTTGCGCTCCAGAAGTGATGAGTCTTGGTTGTGGCACAGGAGGTTAGCTCACATACACACTGTACCGCCCTGGTGGTCGGGTATGATGACGTGGCACCCTGCTACAGTGTAGGCGTGTTGACAAGGCGCCAGGTTGGCAGTTAGGAAGGAAGTCGGGAGGCACGTGTAGTCGCCAGTTGTTAAGTTGGCGTGTTCCGATTTCCAGCTTACCAGAATAGGCGATCGCCAGGTTGAAGATGAAGTCGCCAGATGCAGACCCAGGCGACCAAGCAGTCGGAGATCGCCAGAGAAAGCACATCGCCAAAGATGAAGGAGAAGCAGATTATGAAGGCGGCCGGCGAGACCACAGGGAAGGTGTATGAAGGCCCTAACTCGCCAGTTCCAGTAGAGATCGCACTCCTAAGTTTGCTATGCACTGGGCAGTACCATGCATACGTAACTTAGCCAAAATGAGAGCAGAAGCGGCGCCAAGTCAGGGAGCCTCCAGATGATGGCACGTGTACAGTTGGATGCGAGCCACGTGTCCAAGTCTGTAACTGCCAGGAGAGAGAAAACCACCAGGTATATAAGAGCTCTTAACAGACTTTCTGAGGTACGCACGTTCAGTTCATACACTTTACGCTTGCGAGTGACAGAGCTGTTTGTGAGAGGATTTGCACGGTTCTAGTTCTTAGTATTTGGTGATACCGTCACTGACTTGAGCGTCGGAGTGCGATCGGCCGCAGCGGCGCCGTGTCGTTTCTTTGCAGGTTCTTGAAGTAGATCCAGAGGAGGAACGAAGGTGATAAGCGGTGCGCACGTCGATCCTTTGACGAGGCATTCTCCAGCGCCCCGGTCAACAGGCAGGATCACACACAAATCACTTGAATAAATTGAAATCTAAAAATTTAGTTTCTGGTTTACCTAACATTAAATTTCAGGACAACAGGCTTTGTGATGCTTGTGTGAAAGGTAAACAAATCAAATCCTCTTTCAAGTTAAAGGATATTGTTTCTACAAAAAATCCATTGGATGTGTTACATATGGACTTATTTGGTCCATCTAGAGTTGCTAGCTTGGCTGGAAATCTGTATGCTTTAGTTGTTGTGGATGACTACTCTAGATTTACATGGACTTTATTTCTTGCACATAAACATGATGCTTACACTGCCTTTAAGAAATTAGCAAAGCTCCTCAAAATGAAAATGGTTGCTGCATAAAATCAATTCGAAGTGATCATGGGGGAGAGTTTCAGAATGCTAGATTTGAGAGATTCTGTGAGAAGCATGGGATAGCTCTTACCTTTTCAGCCCCTAGGACACCCCAACAAAATGGTGTAGTTGAAAGGAAAAACAGATCATTAGAGGAACTAGCTAGAACTATGTTAAATGAATCTAAGCTTCCTAAGTATTTTTGGGCTGATGCAGTTTATACTACATCTTATGTGTTAAATAGAACCCTAATAAGACCTATTCTTAAGAAAACCCGATATGAATTGTATAAGGGCAGAAAACCTAGTGTGAGCCACCTTAGGGTATTCGGGTGTAAATGCTTTGTATTGAATAATGGCAAAGAAAATCTTGGTAAGTTTGATGCTAAATCTGATGAAGGTGTGCATATTGGTTATGCTTTGAATGGTCATGCATATAGAGTCTTCAATAAAAGGTTGCTTATAGTAGAAGAATCAATGCATGTTGTTTTTGATGAAACTGATCATAGCATATCTAAAATTGTTGCTGATGACCTTGACAGTAATGAATTTAAATCTGTTTTAAATCAAAATGAATCGATTCATTTTGATACTGCTGATACACATGCTATACAAGAATCTACTGCAGCTGCAGGTTTGCCAAAAGAGTGGAAAACCCCAAGAGACTTAACCCTTGATAATGTCATTGGGAACATTGAGAAAGGAGTATCAACTAGAAAATCCTTGAACAATTTCTGTGAACCAATGGCCTTTGTATCTCAAGTTGAACCCAAGAATCTGAACGAAGCTCTCAAGGACAACAACTGGATTTTAGCCATGCAAGATGTACCGTCCCGTATCCGGGCGTTGACAAAGTCAAAGTCAAAGTCAACGCCTGGAGTCAAAGTCAACACAAGGCGTCGTCTAGGCGAAGAGACGCCAAGTGCCAGCTTCGCCAAGAGGAAGTGTCGCCAAGGCAGGTCGTCGCTTAGGCGAAGGCGTCGCCCAACCAAGGCGTCGCCAAGAGCAAATATGATTAAGTCAAGGCAGTTACAGCGCGGTTCCCCGATACCCATGGGTAGGAAAGACCACGGAGGGAGCGACGCTGTGGGAAGGCCTCAGGTCCCGATGATCCGGGGCAGTGATAAAGAGAAGGAGAAGGTGGCTTCAAGGCCATAGTGATAGCACCAGAGTAGGGCAGCCTGACTCGTGCAATACCCCTGCCGCCTCGGAGACGCCTTTAGGACAGATACGACTCAAAGGGAGGGTCACGCCTCGGGGTAGCCAGGTGCAGGGTACGAGAGGAAGGCAGATACGCTCTCAAAGTGAGTGACTAGATGATTGGGGCATGAGTTGGCACCAAAAAGTCACCCCTTGCGCAGTAGCACTCCCAAGCAGGAGGACTCACACGTAGAAACGTCCCCAGATGGGCAGAAACGTCCCCAGATGGGGTCATGGCGTTGTGAGGCCCTCCACATGTACGACAACCAGGTCAGAATAGAAATGCCCTTTAGTCAGCTACCAGGTAATTAAAGTCATTCAATACAGTTTCTGTTTCGAGCGTTTCAGATACTATAAAGGCTCCCAAGCGTTTCAACGTCTTAAATGCGCTACGTTTTCTAATTAGACGCGTTAATTAAGTGCGTTACATTTTATGATTAAAAGCGCTTTAAGGCGCTTTAAATGCTTGGGCAGTTTAAATAGCGCTGGGAATGTTGGAAACAGAGTTGGAACTTTTGGCAAATTTCCCAGAAAATCTCTAGTTGCTTGCTCGAGCCTTGAGGTTACGCACAAGGACTAGGGAAAGATTTTTGCTAGAAGGAGAAAATACACACTAAACACAGTTTCCTTTTGACCACCTTCATAGTGCCATACGCGGTGCTCCGATACGGAGGTGCATAGTTTTTGGTGTTTCTTGCTGGCTGACTTGAGCGTCGGAGTGCAAACGGCCGCTAGGGCGCCCTTTTTGTCCTTCTTTGCTAGATTCCACAGGTAACCAGTGGGAAGGAGTCCCTAGCTGACGGTTGAGGTCGCGCACGAAGACGTCCCAGGTCAACCGGACGGAACACAAGAGGAACTGAATCAATTTGCTCTTAATGAGGTCTGGACTCTTGTTCCTAGAATACCTGAGATGAATATAATTGGGACAAAATGGGTATTTAGAAACAAGATGGATGAGCATGGAGTGATCACGAGAAATAAGGCTAGGCTTGTAGCTAAAGGGTACAATCAAGAAAAAGGGATAGACTATGATGAAACCTATGCACCAGTGGCTTGGTTAGAAGCTGTTAGATTGCTGCTTGCCTTCTCCTGCATCAAAGGGTTCAAGCTATTTCAAATGGATGTGAAGAGTGCCTTTCTAAATGGTTATATAAATGAAGAGGTATTTGTTTCACAACCACCAGGTTTTGAAGACCATCAACATCCAGAATATGTGTTCAAACTCAAAAAGGCTCTCTATGGACTCAAGCAAGCTCCTAGGCAATGGTATGAGAAGCTAAGTGATTTTCTCACCTCACAAGGCTATGACAGAGGCACACCAGATAAGACCTTGTTCATTAAGAAGAAATGAGATGACTCAATTCTAGTACAAGTATATGTGGATGACATCATTTTTGGATCAAACAATGGAGAATTGTGTGAAGCTTTCGTGAAAGTCATGAATAGTGAGTTTGAAATGTCAATGATGGGTGAGTTGAACTATTTTCTAGGCTTGCAGGTCAAACAACTTAAGGATGGTATTTTCTTAAGTCAAGCTAAGTATTGCAAGGATCTGCTGAAGAAATTTGAAATGGACAAGTGTAAACCAATCAGCACACCCTTCTCAACAAGTTGTCATTTGGATCATGATGAAGCTGGATTTCTGTTGATGAAACCAAATACAGAGGACTCATAGGATCACTACTGTATCTCACTGCCAGCAGGCCAGACATAATGTTTGCAGTGTGCATGTGTGCAAGGTTTCAATCTGCTCCTAAAGAATCACACTACAATGCTGTCAAAAGGATTTTGAAGTATTTGCAAGGAACTAAAGAAGTTGGCTTGTGGTATCCAGGTAATATTTCATTGAGTTTGACTGGATATTCTGATTCAGATTTTGCAGGTTGCAAAATTGATAGGAAGAGCACAAGTGGAACTTGTCATTTGCTAGGATCGAGCTTGATCTCATGGCAATGCAAAAAGCAGGCTTGTGTAGCTCTCTCCACTGCTGAAGCAGAATACATTGCAGCAGGGAGTTGCTGTGCTCAAACTATATGACTAAGACAGCAATTAAATGATTTTGGTATCTTACTTAACCATATACCTCTGCTGTGTGATAATACAAGTGCAATCAACTTAACCAAAAATCCTGTCATGCATTTAAGAACCAAACACATTGAAATTAGGCATCATTTTCTAAGGGAACACATATGTAATGGAACATGTGATATTAAGTTCATTGGTACTGATTTACAACTTGTTGATTTGTTCACAAAACCATTAGCCAAAGATAGGTTTAATTTTCTGCTCAATGAATTGGGTATTATAAATGTCAATTATGCCTAGCAGTGAAAAATTAAATATGTTTATTCGTAATTGAATGTGTTTATTTTCTGTACTGATATGCATTTATGACTAGGAAAGAGAAATTTTGATCTTTGACTGCTTGACTGACCTAGTGGGCATTAACCTCTGTACCTTTGACGGTTTTGGTCATGGTTATGTAACCGATTTGATGGTTTGGGTGCTCAACAAAGGTATGAATTGTGTGCATCGTGACCCTAAATATTTGCTGCATATTTTCAAAGATTCTCTGCACAAATTCAGAGCATAAAATCTTCATGCATATCCACTCATAACTGCCGTATCAACCCATTCATTTTACTATAAATCTGTGTGAATATCTGCTACCCACATTGGCTACCTATTCTTTGTTCTCACCATTTGAAACAAGAGCAAAATTCTGGTTCAACCATGGCTTCTTCTTCAAAGAAACAGAAAAATAAGGGCAAGCAAACCACCTTTCAAGGTGTGCTAGAAGGTTGGTTCGCTGGAAATGAAAAAGCAATCAATGGCTACATTCACGAGACAAGTAGAAAGCAGATTAATATACCCAAGGTGCTGGATTTCAACTGGCTGAAATCTGAGAAACTGGAAGAAACAAGGGCTGTGTTGAAGCACCAGAAATTGAAAAAGCTGCTGGAATTAACGGGTACCGTATATCCTGATTTGGTTAAGGTGTTTTACACTAACCTCACATTGGATGGAAAGAATGTTGTCTCTTATGTGAAAGGGACCAAGATGAAGATCACAAGTGAGGTGTGGAATTCTGTGGCTGGAATAAAGTATGCTGGACTGAAAGTACGAAAGGGAAACACCAGTGGAATCCAAGAATTCAACAAGCTGCAATACTATAAAAGCTGCATGAGGAATCCTACAGAGAGTATAAACAGGTTCCATGCAGGGCACTTGAACCTCACTCCACGCCTAGTTGCCTACATCATAGCATGGCAACTTATTCCAAGAGGAACAAACCATGCTGTCCTACATGAAGAGGATCTAATTCTCCTATATTGCATCATGAACCAGATTAAGGTAAATTGGTTTTCATTATCAATGAACACATGCTCAAATAAAAAAGGTTGGATGATTACCGCTTTCCCTATGCTATTCTTGTTTCCAAATTGATTGATTACTTTGGTGTTGATGTTACAAATGAGAGAAACGACCCTATCAAAGCTGTAAGTGAGATTGATAATTCAACTCTCACCAAAATGGGATTTCACAAAATTGAGGACAAGTGGGTGGTTCTTAATGGAAAGGACCCACAAGCAGAACATGAAGAATCAAACCTCCACAATGAGGATGAGGATGAAGCTGTTCCCATGGAGGATGACTCACCTGCTACCCAATCTGTACATGAGGAAGTTGCTGCAAATGCCATAGTTGCATATTAATCTCCAGAATACCGAGGAGAACCAATGTCTATGTTTGAAAGGCAAGTGTTGTATCGCCTTAATGTAATGACTACAGAACAAAGGGCATACTTTGAAACTACTCAAGCAAGGTTTCAACACCTTGATGATCAGATTGAAGGGGTTCAGGCACAACTTGCAGAGCTTTACTACAAGGATCAGTAGTCTTCTTTTTTACATG
This sequence comes from Phaseolus vulgaris, assembly GCF_000499845.2. NCBI lineage: Eukaryota > Viridiplantae > Streptophyta > Magnoliopsida > Fabales > Fabaceae > Phaseolus > Phaseolus vulgaris. The sequence continues at coordinate 13,574,447 of NC_023750.2, read as the reverse complement.
CTTTCTTTATTAGTTTAAAAGTCTGTAATGATGAACAATTTGTCTCTATCTTTTGGACTATTATGGTTATGCTTCTGGTCTTTTTTTTCCCCTATGATTACATGCTGTTTGATGAATCTAAAGGGGGAGAAAAATAGCTCACCATGCTAGGTGAAGCTAGCTAAAACAGGGAGTTAAATTCTGCACCTTTAAACCATTTTACATGTTATGCAATGTTCTTGATCCGGTCGGTCATCGGTAGTCGATGACGTCAGCAGCAGATAACCACGTGGACCACTCGCAGGGTGACACGTGGATCAGGTGGCAGAGAAATCAGGGAGGAGATCACCCAGAACGGTGATCGATGGTCAGTAACCGAGTCATCGGGTGCATGGTCATCGGGGTTTCGTGTTACCCGTAGTTAAACTCGGACTGAGATTCCCAGCAAGAGCGTTACGCATGGACCTCGCATGATCATATCTCAGAGAAAGAGGAGCTGCTCGCCGGTAGAATCGTGCACGAGAGTGGCCTGAGGGAGTTAGTAAACCGATCAGTGATTGGTGACTCTCTTAACCCATTACGTGCATGACATCGTGAAGGGGAAATCGTTTATGCAGAGAGCAATGCTTGGTGAGTGTGCCTAGTCCAGCCACACCTGGCGTTCTCCTGGGAGTGTGCGATTCACCAAGATGGAAGAAACGCACTAAGTTACTCCGCAAGGGAATAACTTAGGCGCACAAAGAGATGCGCTAGAGCCCTTCAGGTAGTGGCACGAGTACGGTTAGATGTGAGTTGCATGCCTCCACGTGTCACCATCTGAGAGAGGCGCGGCCAAGATAAAAGTGCACTCCGCGTCATGAAAGACACACACACCCACGTTTTTACTCATTTTTGGGTACGTTTTCGCACAATAGCGTAACAGAATTCTGACACACGCAGAGGATAGCGTAACAGAATTCTGTTAGGCACAGACACAGAGAGATAGAAAAAATAGAATCAGAGAGAGATTCAATGACATTTTTTGTTGGTGGTTCTGTGACCTAACTTGAGCGTCGGAGTGCAAACGGCCGCTAGAGGCGCCGTCTGTGTGTTTTGCAGGTTGCGTTTGAAGTTCCCGGAGAAGGTTCTAAGAGCATTCTTGCGGATAACACAGTTGCATAAGCGGGGTAAAGTTGCATAGCATTCTTGCGCATGGCGCAGAAGGAACGCACAGTTGAAGAAAGGATGTCGATGCCACCATCGCCTCCGAGAGCGTTCCCTATGCCATTCTCCCCCGAAATCATGAAAACCGTGGTGCCTCCCAACCTGGTGGGAGTGAAGGCGTCGTTCACGGGGGTAGAAGATCCAGAAGCGCATCTGACGGCGTTCCACACTCAGATGATGCTGTCTGGGGGCTCAGATGCCGTGTACTGCAAGATGTTCATGAGTACACTGAGTGGAATCGCCACGGAATGGTTCGTGAGTCTGCCAGAGGGTCATATCACGTCCTTCCATCAGTTTTCGAAGCTTTTTAGTGAGCAGTACATCGTTAGCAGAGCACCTTCAGTGGTGTCGTACGATCTGTTCGATGCACGCCAATATCAAGGTGAGTCGCTGAAAGACTACCTCAACCGCTTCGGAGCACAAGTGGTTAGATTGCCCAGCAAGGACGAGGATATGCTGGTGCATGCGTTTAAGAAGGGAGTGCTGCCTGGTCCCTTCAGTGAGTCGCTCATCAGGAGCCATCCCAGCACCTTTGCGAAGATCCGACGATGCGCGGTGGCGCACATAGTGGCAGAGACAGAGGTTTCTGAGAAAAGAGGAAGTGGTGCACCACCGAAGCCGCGTGGAGGACAGGGGAAGCAACAGCAGCAAGCGAGGGTGCATGAGGCAAAGGAGGGAAAGAAGGTGCAGGGGAAACCTCGTCCTTATGCACCCAGGAAGGACCAGGGCAGGGGGCGTGCAAGGGAGAATAATGCACCTCCAAGATACGATTTCATGGTAGAGTTGGCGGATCTGATCGCCCTTCCTGCCATAGCTGCAAGACTCCGAGTACCAGAGAAGACAGATAAGGTACTTGGGAGGAAGAAGAACGAGTGGTGTGAGTTTCACCAAGCCTTTGGCCACACACTCCACTCCTGCTTGGCGTTGGGACACCAACTGGCGGAGTTGGTAAAGTCTGGGTTCCTGGAAGATTACCTGCGGGAGGCGCAGGGTGATCGCGCATTGGGGGCCCAAGCAGGAGAACAGCAGCATGAAATCCCTGTGCACGGGGAGGTGCAAACGATTGCGGGAGGCTTCTCCGGTGGGGGGTGCACCACATCACAAAGAAGAAGGTATGCTCGATCGGTTATGGCCGTGGACTCGGTAGACAAGGGCCATTTCCCCGAGGTAGACATCACTTTCAAGAAAGCTAATCTACAGGACGTTGTACCGCACGACAACGATCCTGTGGTCATCTCCCTCATCACAGCAGGAAGGCGAGTGCACAGAGTGCTCGTAGACCAAGGGAGCTCGGCATACGTCATGTTCTGGCCGACGTTCAACATGTTGCAGGTGTCCCCCGATCATCTAAGGCCGTATACCGGGTGTCTTTACGGCTTTGCAGGGGATCAGGTAGAGGTACGGGGGTACATTGAGCTGAGGATGACGTTCACCGATGGAACAACAGCTCGCACCGAAAAGATAAAGTACTTGGTGGTGAACGCCCCTTCTGCGTACAACATCTTGCTGGGAAGGCCAACAGTCAATAGGTTGGGTGAAGTGCCATCGACGAGGCACATGAAGCTGAAGCTGCCGTCGATGGAGGGGACCGTAATAACCATCAAGTCAGATCAGGCTGAGGCTAGACGCTGTTATGAGAACAGCCTCAGGCAGAAGAGGAGCATATGCCATGTCACCTCAACACCACCACCAGGTGTGCTCGAAGAGCGATCGGTGGTGATCCTGCCTGTTGACCAGAACGTTGGAACCTTCCTCGTCAAAGGATCGACGTTTGCACCGCTTCAAACCTCCATCCTTCTTCAAGATCCACCTCAAGAACCTGCAAAAGAACAGAGCGGCGCCGCTGCGGCCGATCGCACTCCAATGCCCAAGTCAGTGACTGAACCACCAAATACTAAGAGCAAGAACACTCTGAACTCTCAAGGAACCGTGCAATGTTCTCTCTCACAGTCAGCTCTAGAACTCGCAAGCGTAAAGAGTATAATCTGAACGTGCGTACCTTGAAAGTTCGTTGAGAAACCCTTAAATACCTGGTCACTTTCTCTCTCCTGGCAGTTACAGACTTGGACACGTGGCTCGCATCCAACTGTACACGTGCCATCATCTGGAGCCTCCTTGACTTGGGCGCTGCTTCTATCTCTTATTTGGCTAAGTTACTCATGCATGGTACTGCCCAGTGCATAGCTAACTTGGGAGCGCGATCTCTACTAGACTTGGCGAGTTAGGGTGCTCTCGTACACCTTCCCTGTGGTCTCGCCGGCCGCCTCCATAATCTGCACCACCTTCATCTTCGGCGATGTGCTTGCTCTGGCGATCTCTAATCACTTGGTCGCCTGAGTTTACATCTGGCGACTTCATCTCCACCTGGGCGATCGCCTGGTATGCCGGAGATCGGAGCACGCCAACTTAATAACTGGCGACTACACGAGCCCCCCGACTTCCTTCCCTTCTGCAAATCTGGCGCCTTGTCAACACGCCTACACTGTAGCTCGATGCCACGTCATCACTCCCGACTACCAGGGCGGTACAGGTGGTTAGGGGAACGCATGGCGATCAGGAGATGGAGGATGCTACGCTGGGGGCCTCCCAGGTAGCTCAGATGGCAGCTTACTTGGAATACGTACAGCTCCTGAAGACGTCCTTCACCGAGTTTGAACTAGTTCATGTGCCGAGAGAGCAAAATGCCAGAGCAGACCTGCTTGCCAAGCTAGCCAGCTCAGGCAAGGGGGGAAAACAGAGGACCGTCATTCAGGAGACCTGGAAGGTACCGCGAACGTTCGTGTCAGACAACCAGGTACTTCAAGTGTACAAATCGATGGAGCGTCTGACGATCGGTCATCGTTCACTGGCTCAAGAGACGTTGAAAGCGCCGAGGGTTAGAGCGCGACCGGCAAAGACCGATGAGGCGATGGAAGTCTGCGCTGTTAGGGAGCCCGACACGTGGATAACACCGTACCAGTTGTACTTAGAAGATGGTGTACTCCCACTTGACCCGACAGAGGCAAAAAGAATAAAGAGGAGCTCGAATAAGTTTACTTTGATTGATGGGAACCTGTTTAGATTAGGGTTTTCTCATCCTGTGCAGATCTGCGTGTATGGCGAACAATGCACTAGACTACTGGACGAAGTGCGAGAAGAAGCCAGAGTTAGTGTTGAAGCCGTCAAGAGAAGAGTAGAACGGAGGCATAACTCCAAGGTGAGGCTCAGGCATTTCCAGGAAGGTGATCTGGTGATGAGAAAGGCGCATCAGAATGAGATTGAAAACAAGTTGTCTCCAAAGTGGATAGGTCCATACAGAGCGGTTGAGGCATTGGAGAATGGAGCTTATCGGCTGGAAACTCTGGATGGAGGAGCAATCCCCAGAACGTGGAACGCCACCCACTTGAAATTTTATTTCAGTTAAGTTGTGATCCTGCCTGTTGACCGGAGCGCTGGAGAATGCCTCGTCAAAGGATCGACGTGCGCGCCGCTTCTCACTTCCGTTCCTCCTCTGGATCTACCTCAAGAACCTGCAGAGAAACAACACGGCGCCGCTACGGCCGATCGCACTCCGACGCTCAAGTCAGTGACGGTATCACCAAATACTAAGAACTGGAACCGTGAAAACTCTCTCTCACAAACAGCTCTGTCACTCGCAAGCGTAAAGTGTATGAACTGAACGTGCGTACGTTAGAAAATCTGTTAGGAACTCTTATATACCTGGTGGTTTTCTCTCTCCTGGCAGTTACAGACTTGGACACGTGGCTCGTATCCAACTGTACACGTGCCATCATCTGGAGGCTCCCTGACTTGGCGCTGCTTCTTCTCTTATTTTGGCTAAGTTACCTACGCATGGTACTGCCCAATGCATAGCTAACTCAGGAGTGCGATCTTTACTGAAACTGGCGAGGTAGGGCCTTCATACACCTTCCCTGTGGTCTCGCCGGCCGCCTTCATAATCTGCTTCTCCTTCGCCTTCGGCGATGTGCTTGTTCTGGCGATCTCTGACTGCCTGGTCGCCTGAGTCTGCTTCTGGCGACTTCACCCCCAACCTGGCGATCGCCTATTCTGGTAAGCTGGAGATCGGAACACGCCAACTTAACACCCGGCGACTACACGTGCCTCCCGACTTCCTTCCCAACTGCCAACCTGGCGCCTTGTCAACACGCCTGCACTGTAGCAGGGTGCCACGTCATCGCACCCAACTACCAGGGCGGTACACAAGCCCCCCAGTCTTAAGCGAAGACTTGTCTAGCGAAAAGACTGAAAAAGCCTTCGTTAACACCGGTCTACGTGGCATGGGCGCAGAATTCCAAGCGATAGTACTTTCTACTGCTCTGACGCTCCACCAAACCCTTCGCGCATCGTTCGACACGTGGCTCTCATCAACGGCTATCTTCATCTGCCGTTAGCGCTTCCCAAAACCGTTTCGAAAACCCTTAAACCCCCTACGCTCCTACTGTTCCATCACTTTCTTCACACTTGCATACGCTCTCATTTCCTTCTGCGAAAGCTCTCGACGTTCCTCGACGCTCCAGATCACCACCTCCCTTCAACGTTCTCCTAATCATCGAAAGGTAACTACTTTCCTTCATCTGCTGGGTTCCCTTGCATTTTCACCGATTTGCATCATCCTGTAACTGTCTGGTGCATACGCTGTGGGCTGTTTTTCCATTTCTCCTTCTGCGTAACTTAGGGCTTTGTCGATCGTCGCAACGAACTTACATTCGTTCGTCTTTCACCTTCCTTTCATGATCGAGTCAGCCTTTGTAACCCTCCTGATTTCTTTCTTCTTCGTTTGCAGTTGCTATCATGACTCGCACGAAGATCACCCCGAACCCCCCTCCATCAGCGCGAAACCCTCCTTCACAAGCACACGACTCAATGCAAGTTCGTGGTGCTCCCTCTTTGCAGGCTGTGAGGCCTGCGTCTTCTCAAACCGCTCTGGCCCAGGCGACTCCACCAAACGCTGGAGGAGCCCCCATCCCACTGCCAGACTTCAAGACGTTATACCCATGGGCTAACTCAACCCTTTTAAAGGAAACCTCATCGGTGAACACCGCGGGAGCGGTTCTGCTATTGACCAATGGGGACGAGGCCCACCAATCGTTCCACAAGGAGCACGATGTAAGAATGATGGTGCTGCCTTGCCCCGCCACTCTGCCAGTGTGCGCCGATGATAAAGTGAGCACCGACGGGCCCTTCTGCTTCGTCTACACCACTTTCTTCAAGAAGGTCAAACTCAGGTTCCCTCTTACTCGATTTGAGAGGGAACTCTTAACCGAGCTCAATATCGCTGCCGCCCAGCTTCACCCCAACAGCTGGGCGTTTGTCCGAGCTTTCGAGATAACGTGCGCCCACCTGGGGTTGCCCGCGTCAGTGGACGTGTTTTTATTCCTGTTCGAGGCCAAGCACCCAGGAGATCGCCTGTGGGTCAGCCTGAACGCCATTGCTGGGAGGTCCATTTTCACCATCTTCCAGCAGTCGTACAAGGATTGGAAGGGGAAGTTCATCCAGGTTCGCGCAAATGACAAAGACGCTTCCCTTCTCGACGGTTTCCCCTTGTACTGGGTGGACAAGGGGAAAAAGGAGTCCAAGAGCTGCTTCAGGAGGCCCAGAAGTCCTGATAGCATGGGAGCTTTGGACAGGGACCTTTGTCTCTTCTGGAAGAGGGTGGCAGATGCCCACATAACATTCTTGACCCCCACCCTGATTTCCTTCGAGTTCTTTGAGGACCAGCTGGAATTCCAAATAGGTTAGGATGCTACATCTTTATCTTGACATTGCTTCTGATATTGTTTCTGGGCGTCTCGCGCGACACACACAAGACTTGGGTTTTATCTTTTCTGCATATGCTTGTTTTTGCTGTCTCATTGTCTTGTACACTTACCCCTTTCTCCTTTGAGCTAACTTATGCACTTTCATTTCATGCAGACACCATGTTGGGTAAGAACATGCTCGCCGATTTAAAGGCGCTCGCCCGCAACCACGGGTTGGCGACCGGCTCCCAGACGGTTCCCAACTCGGCGGTCGAGAAGGCCATCATCCAGGGGCGATCACCACCTAAGGAGCCCACGCAACGAAAGAAACTGGTCCTTAAGAGGCCAAAGCGGAAAGCCCCCCCAAATCGTCCAAGAGGAAGAAGAGGATGACGAGGTCACAGAGGATGGCCTTGTCACGAAAAGGAAGAGGGTGGCACCATCTTCTCCACCTGCCCCGCCCCCTCTTCCAGCTTCAACACCACCATCAACACCCGCTCCTCCTCCCTCACCACCAGCACCACAAGCCCCTTCACCACCAGTCCAAGCAGTTCCATTGGCCACTGCGCCACCTGCAACTGAGGCCCCAGAGCCAAATTTCTTGGAGGACCCCCCGAGCGCCTCTACACCACATATATCAGCAGGAGGGGGCCCTCCTTCCAACACTTCAGCTGCAGGAATCGTTCCAATCGGGGATGAGGTCGCTCACACCTCTCCAATCCTAATCACCGAGTCCCCGATTGCGTCGCCACGCCAGGAAGCAACCACTGAAAACATTGCTAAGGAAGGTGGCGACGAGAACCCTCAACAAGCCCCCCTGGCGCCTCTCCAAGCTGCAAACCTTTCCCTCGAGGTCACAAGGATGTGGGAACCTCTGACTGCCAAACTCAAAACCATAGCAGAGGATATCCCATCAATCATAACGAGGGCTGTGGAGAGCTCCACCAGGCGGCTCCAAGACGATGTTTACAACCTAAAGACCGAGAACAGCACAATGAAGGTTGAGGTAGAGAAGGTGGCATTCAGCCTGACACTCGCGGAAATGGAACATTCCCGAGTAGAAGATGCCCTAAGCACCGAGCTTAGGCTTGCGCGCAAGGAAGCTGCTGACCTTCGCCGCAAAGTCCATGAACTTGCCCAAGAAAAAGTTGAACTCGAAAGCAGAATCGTGCCTCTGCGCACCAAGGCGAGCGACCTGGAGGCTCACATTCAAGCTAATGCTGATAAGGTACAAAAACTGGAGCAAAGGTCCATCGACCGCGAAAAGCTGCTCGGGCAAGTGGAGAAAGCGAGAGACGACGCCATGGCTGATCTCGCCGAGGCAAACAAGGAGAAAGGGAAGATGGCTGCCGAGTTGGCCCAAGCTCGAACAGAATCCAAGAAGGTTACTGACGACCTTCTCCATGCTCAAGAAACTAACAAACAACTCCAAAAGCAGATTGAAGAGCAGGGGCAGCAGAACAAGGAGCTCAAGAAACAAGCGGAAGAGCTGGGGCAGCAGAACGAGGAGCTCAAGAAACAGGTTGAAGAGCTTCAAGGACAATTTGAAGAGCTTAAGCTAAATTCTGCTCAGATTCTGACTGCTGGATTCGAAGCCGCTCGGGAGCAATTCGCATGCCTATTCCCTGATCTCGACCTCAGCATGGTGTCGTTAAACAATGAAGTAGTAGATGGAAAGGTCGTTCCCGCCGAAGGCTCAACCAATTCCACCCCATCTGCTTTTTTATAAACTCACCTGTATTTACTTTGTAAAAACTCTTGCACATGTGTTTTGAACAATTACTCATTTCAATAGCGAAACTTGGATATCTCTTCTGACTTCTTTTGAGCGCTTTTTACTTCTTTGTATGTTTAACTTTGCTGCGTTCAACTTAGCGATTTGGCAAACACGACCTTTGGCGTAACCGCGTCGAGCCGATTCAAACTTAAGCAATAATCGCTTTAAACAACTTGTACCCCTGAGGCACTAACCTGATCATAAGAAAAGTTTCCAAGCAACGAACTGTAACTCAATCATCGGTTCAAACAACGTCTTACTCGACCCGCTTTATCAAACAAGTCTTTCAATCTTCTCGCCGTGCTTGAATTTTTTCCCGATCGCCAAAACCTCTTGGTAACACCAACTTTTCCCAGCCTCGCGCTTTTGGCAGCCATTTCTTTATCTGGGGCAGAAATGCCCTTTGGGAACTTCCTTTACCCTCCCTGAACTTCAGAGCTGAAGACCGGCTGGCTAGGCGTTCTCTTCGAACCTACCTTAACCACCTTTCAAGCTTCTTCCACCCTCTTCGCCATACCTGAACTCGTTCAAGACGAGAAGGATTTTATCTTGCCTATACCCGCACATAAGCGAGAAGGTCTTTTAACTCGCCTGAACTCGCTCATCGGCGAGAAGGACTTTAAATGGCCTTAACTCGCTCGACGGCGAGAAGGACTTTGTTTGGTGCCTCAACTTGCCCAGGGTATACATCCCCTCCCCCCTGGATGCACTGAGGACCTTTTCTTTCTCTCGCCTGCACTCGCTCAACGGCGAGGAGGTCTTTATTTGGCCTTGGCTCGCACAACGGCGATAAGGACTTTATCCGGTGCCTCAACTTGCCCAGGGTGTACATCTCCTCCCCCCTGGATGCACTGAGGACCTTTCTCGCCTGCACTCGCTTAACGGCGAGGAGGTCTTTTAACTTGCCTCGACATTGCCCCAGGAGTTACATCTTCTCGCCCTCAGAAACACGGAGGACTTTTTCTCTTTCTCGCCTGCACTCGCTCAACGGCGAGGAGGTCTTTTAACTTGCCCCAAAACGCGCGAGGGCGTTGAGGTCTTTCATCTGGTGCCTCCGATCGCCGAAAGACGATGAGGACTTTAAAACTTAACTGGTGCCTTTAATCGCCGAAAAACGATGAGGACTTAAAACTTTTTAGAAAGCACGCGATATATCTTTTCTTGCCTTAAATCATGTACGAATGACAAGGTCTTTCTTCAAAACTTTCGAAAATAGCACACATGCAATCTGAAAACCCCTTATACTTCAAAAACTCTTCTTTTATTGGGTGGCCTCATTAAAAACCCTCCTTAGGGAAAAAAGAGTGCCCCCTTTGAAACTGTCTTAACAGAGACATTGTAATGTAATGTTTGTGTTTGTCTTTACTTACAAAGCTCTTAACTATAGTACAACTTCAGGTGTGTGGCGTTCCAGGTACGAGGGATCGCCCCCCCTTCCAGCGTCTCCAAGCGGTAGGCTCCGTTCCCGAGTGCCTCGGTTATTCTGAACGGTCCAGTCCACTTGGGTGATAGTTTATTCTCCATCTCGTACTGGTGGGCCTTCCTCATCACCAGATCGCCTTCTCTAAACTGCCTTGGCATCACCTTTGAGTTGTATCTTCGCTCGACCCTTCTCTTTACCGCCTCAGCCTTCAGCCTTGCCTCCTCTCTGACTTCGTCCAGCAGATCCAGGTTCAGCCTTCTCTCTTCATTTGAGTCTTCCTCTACAAAGTTCTGGAATCTCGGCGAGCTTTCCTGGATCTCCACCGGAAGCATGGCGTCACACCCATAGACCAAGCTAAAAGGGGTCTCATGGGTTCCGGACTGCTCGGTGGTGTGGTACGCCCAGACTATACGGGGCACCTCCTCAGCCCAACTTCCCTTGGCTTTCTCAAGCCTTCTCTTCAAACCTCTGACCAACACCCGATTAGCTGATTCTACCTGGCCATTCGTCTGAGGGTGCTCAACGGATGCAAACACTTGCTGAATTCCAACCCCTTCACAAAGCTTTTTCAATAGGTGGCTTGCAAACTGAGTCCCATTATCTGACACCAGGCGCTTAGGCACTCCAAACCGGCACACGATGTTCTTCCACACAAAACCTTCGATCTTGTGCGCGGTGATCTGGGCCACTGGTTCCGCTTCAATCCACTCAGTGAAGTACTCAATCGCCACTACCAAGTATTTCATCTGCCTGATCGCCAGTGGAAAAGGTCCCAGGATGTCGATTCCCCAAGTATGAAACGGCCAGGGGCTATAGATCGACTTCAACTCCTCGGGAGGTGCCTTATGCCAATCGGCGTGCTGCTGGCACTGTTTACAGCATTGGGCATACCTCTTGCAATCTTCTCTCATGGATGGCCAATAGTAGCCTGCACGGAGAGTCCTCGCGGCCAGAGCTCGACCCCCGACGTGACTTCCACATATTCCTTCGTGGAGCTCTGCCATAATTCTCGTGCACTTCTCGCCGTGTATACATTCCAGGAGTGGGTGAGTGAACCCAAACCTGTACAGATCGCCATCAATCAGTGTATACTTGCTGGAATTTTTCTTTACCTTCCTAGCTTCTGTTGGATCCAACGGGAGGAGACCATCTGCCAGGCACCGCTTGTACTGTGTTATCCAAGTGTCTGGCTCATGGGCGGCGGAGACCTGCATCACGTCCACCTTCTCTCCTCGACATGCTCTAATTCTCGGCGATCTCAGAGTTTCTTGCGTCAAAGACTTATGGCTTCTCGCTGCTCTCTCCGTCGACTTGCTTATCTGAAGGACCAGGTGATCTGCTACAAATGCCCTCGGCGTCTTCAGAGTTTCTTGAATCACCGTCCTCTGCCTACCCCCCTTGCCTGAACTGGCGAGCTTAGCAAGCAAGTCAACTCGGGCATTCTGTTCTCGGGGCACATGGACCACTTCAAAAGAGGCAAAGGAACTCTTCAATTCCCGCACATACGCCAAGTAAGCCGCCATTTGTGGATCTTTAGCCTGGAACTCGCCTGTTACTTGCCCTGTGACTAGCAGCGAGTCACTCTTAGCCATCAGCACCCTAGCTCCCATCTCCTTGGCCAGCAGAATCCCGGCGATCAGCGCCTCATACTCTGCTTGATTGTTGCTGGCTTTGAAGGCGAATCTCAACGATTGTTCGATCAGCACGCCGTTGGGTCCTTCCAATATTACTCCAGCACCGCTACCCTGCTGGTTCGATGATCCATCCACCGAGAGTACCCAACGGAAGTCGTCACCTTCAACCCGCGTTGCCCCTGATGAGAGCTCGACTACAAAATCTGCAAAGATTTGCCCCTTGATCGGGCCTCGGGGCTCATATTTAATGTCAAATTCTGACAACTCCACTGCCCACTTCACCATTCTTCCCGCAACGTCAGGTTTCTTTAAGACCTTCTGGATGGGCAGGTCAGTCATCACCAGTATTGTGAAGCTGTGGAAGTAGTGGCGCAACACCTTGCTCACAAAATAGATAGGCTTCTGAGCCTGATCTTGGTCCTGGGCGAGCACCGCACTCACCGCCCTCTCAGTCACAGCGAAATACAATCTGAGAGGGATTCCCGCCAGTGGTTTGCACAGAACCGGCGGGCTCGCCAGATATTCCTTCAGCTTGACGAAAGCTTCCTCGCATTCTTTCGTCCAAGCGAACTTGTTATTGCGCCGCAGACACTGGAAATAGGGATGTCCCTTTTCTCCGCTCGCTGACACGAAGCGAGATAGGGCTGTCATCCGACCCGTCAGCTGCTGGACTTCTTTCACTGTAGCCGGGCTTCTCATCGCCAAGATGGCGGCACACTTGTCTGGGTTGGCTTCTATTCCTCTTTCAGTCAAGAGAAAACCCAAAAATTTTCCAGCCTCCACGCCAAAAATGCATTTCTCCGGGTTGAGCTTCAACTTGAACTTGGCGATCGTCGTGAACAATTCTTCCAAGTCTGCAACGTGCTTGCTTTTCTCCTGCGAGGTCACGACCATGTCATTGACGTAAGCTTGCACGTTCCTTCCCAGCATTGGTGCAAGTACTCGATCCATCAGCCTCTGGTACGTGGCCCCCGCGTTCTTCAGCCCAAACGGCATCACCTTATAGCAGTAGCACGACTTCTCCGTCATGAAGGCTGTCTTTTCCTCATCCATGGGATGCATCTTGATCTGATTATAGCCCGAGAAGGCGTCCAGGAAACTCAGCAGCTTGCACCCTGCAGCACTATCAACCAGGGCATCGATGCTTGGTAAAGGATACGAATCCTTTGGGCAAGCCTTATTCAGATCGGTGAAATCGACGCACATGCGCCATTTCCCGTTGCTCTTCTTCACCAGTACGACGTTCGCCAACCATTCAGGGTACTGGACTTCCCTGATGTGGCCTGCAGCGAGGAGTTTCTGGGTCTCGTCCTTGATCGCCTGCCTCCTTTCTTCATTAAATTTCCTCCTTCTTTGTCGCACCGGTCTCACCATGTTGTCCATCGCCAGATGATGGCACAGGAAGTCGGGATCAATCCCGGGCATGTCCGAGGCGGACCATGCGAACGCGTCCAGATGCCGCTCAATCACCTTGGCGATCTGGTCCTGGAGATCGACCTCCAGAGATCTCCCGAGCTTGAAAACTTTCCCCCCGATCTCCTTCTCGAGCCACTGCTCGACGGGTTTGGGCCTGGATTCTCTGGCGATCACCGCCTCGGCGATTCCCAGTTCCCTTGCTTCTTCAGGGCGATTCCGCGCCTCTTCTTCCTCCAGGCCAGCATTCCTTTCCCCCAGCTCAGCATCTACCATCTCTACATCCCTTCCGGCGGCCTCCTCTGTTACCGGTGGTCTGGGCTTCACACCGGGAGGCGGAGTGGTCGTTACATAGCTCACGGACCTTTTGTTTTTCAGGCTATTCTCATAGCACCTTTTCGCTTCCTTCTGGTCCGACTTGATCGTGATCACCACCCCTTCCATGGACGGCAGCTTCACCTTCATGTGCCTAGTCGATGGAATGGCGCCTATCCTGTTAAGAGTGGGCCTTCCCAACAGGATGTTATATGCTGAAGGGGCGTTTATGATGAGGTACTTGATTTTCTCCGTCCTCGACCCAGCCTTGTCTGTAAACGTGGTTCTCAGCTCAATGTACCCCCTGACCTCCACCTGATCGCCAGCGAACCCATACAAGCACCCTCCATAGGGCCTCAGCTGGTCAAGGGGCAATTCCAGCTGTGTGAAAGTCGGCCAGAACATCACGTCTGCCGAGCTTCCTTGGTCCACCAGAACTCGGTGGACCTTCCTCCCTGCCGTTACCAACGAAATAACAATGGAATCTTTGTCATGAGGCACAACGTCCCGTAGATCCTGCTTGGTGAACGTAATGTCTACTTCCGGCGAGTGATCTTCAAACATGTCCACTGACATCACCGATCGCGCATACTTCTTCCTCTGCGATGCGGTGCATCCACCACCTGAGAAACCCCCTGCAATGGTGTGGATTTCCCCATGGATAGGCATCTCGTGTTGCTGGGCTTCTCCACCCGCCGGCTGGGAACTTGACGCTCCTCCGGTCCTTCTGTCCAGCAGGTAGTCGTTTAGGAACCCGCTCTTAACCAGATCATCGAGCTGGTATCCTAAAGACAAACACGAGTCCAGGTTGTGGCCAAAGCACTGGTGGAAATCGCACCAAACGTCTGGCTTTGACCCCAGCACCTTGTCGCCCACCTTCTCAGGCGCCTTCAACCTAGCGGATATGTTAGGGATAGCGATCAGGTCCGCTAGTCCCATGACGAATTTGTGCTTAGGCGGGCGATTGTATTCCCGGCGTGCTGGTTGTTGGCGTGCTGGCGGTTGGCGCGCTTGACTTCTTCCCTTATTTCTCCTATCGTAAGGATAGCGAGTCCTTTGGTCTTTTCTGGCCGCCGCCGCCGTTTCCAGAACCCTCTGTGGCTGGATCCTGGTCTGGGCGCGTGGCCTGGCGGGAGCCACGCTGCCTCTCTTCTCGCCGACTTCGCTCTCGTCGGCGATGTGGGCCACTGCGAGTCGCCTGACTTCAGCAAACGTCGCTGGATGAGCCCTGATCAAGGCCTCGCAGAATGGCCCTGGCTGCACGCCCTTCTTGAAGGCATAGACCAGCATCTCTTCATCCTTGGCCGGCGATCTGACCATCTGCGCTCCGAAGCGATTGAGGTAGTCTCTAAGGGACTCCCCATGGTACTGCCTTATATCAAACAGATCATAGGACACCCTGGGCGGTGCCTTGTTCACAATATACTGCTCGACAAAGATTTTCGAGAATTGTTGAAAATTAGTTATGTGGCCATTAGGCAGGCTCACAAACCACTCCATCGCCGTTCCCTGGAGCGTGCTCACGAACATCTTACAATAGACGGCGTCCGACCCTCCTGACAGCATCATCTGTGTGTGGAACGTGGTCAGGTGAGCCTCTGGATCCTCCACGCCAGTAAAAACAGCTTTAACCGGGACCACGCTCGTGGGAATTGGCGTGTCGGTAATCGCCTGAATGAAAGGCATTGGGAAAACACGAGGCGGCGTCGACGGTGCCACCTCTTCAGCAGAAGAGCGAACCTGCTGCTCCTGAAGAGCTCGACGTAGCTCCTCAGCCACCTTGCTGAGCTCCTCGTTCCTGGCGCGAGAAGCGACCAGGTCTTCATGTATTCTTGCCTGCTCGACGCGCGAGGCTTCTACAGTGGCCTGTAATGAGCGCATCATTTCTGCCATCTGCGCCATGGTCATGGCGGCGTCGCCTTCAGCTGCGACGGGAGCCACGGGACTGGAACGATTGCTTCTCATCTTTCTCATTAACTTCAGCGAACCACAGAAATACAGCAAATAACACTTCGACCACGATCGAATCAGCGATCAACCGGAGAAAACTCAAGAAACTGCGCAAGAACTCCAAGAACACCGCAAACCTTCGAAGAAGATAGCAGCTTCGCTAAAAACCACCGTTTCCCCGCGAACCAAGTAACCGAACGAAAGAACTCGAATCCACCGATCGAAAAGCCAAACGAACGGTTTAAAACGCAAACTTCGCCGAACGAAACTCAAAGAAACCAAGAACGACGGTTGCACCAGCACACAACCACGCCGAAAACCTAGAAAACTTCCACGAACTCACGCTGTGGATGGGAGCACGTTTTACACGGCCCCACGGTGGGCGCCTGATGATCCTGCCTGTTGACCGGAGCGCTGGAGAATGCCTCGTCAAAGGATCGACGTGCGCGCCGCTTCTCACTTCCGTTCCTCCTCTGGATCTACCTCAAGAACCTGCAGAGAAACAACACGGCGCCGCTGCGGCCGATCGCACTCCGACGCTCAAGTCAGTGACGGTATCACCAAATACTAAGAACTGGAACCGTGAAAACTCTCTCTCACAAACAGCTCTGTCACTCGCAAGCGTAAAGTGTATGAACTGAACGTGCGTACCTTAGAAAATCTGTTAGGAACTCTTATATACCTGGTGGTTTTCTCTCTCCTGGCAGTTACAGACTTGGACACGTGGCTCGTATCCAACTGTACACGTGCCATCATCTGGAGGCTCCCTGACTTGGCGCTGCTTCTTCTCTTATTTTGGCTAAGTTACCTACGCATGGTACTGCCCAGTGCATAGCTAACTCAGGAGTGCGATCTTTACTGAAACTGGCGAGGTAGGGCCTTCATACACCTTCCCTGTGGTCTCGCCGGCCGCCTTCATAATCTGCTTCTCCTTCGCCTTCGGCGATGTGCTTGTTCTGGCGATCTCCGACTGCCTGGTCGCCTGAGTCTGCTTCTGGCGACTTCACCCCCAACCTGACGATCGCCTATTCTGGTAAGCTGGAGATCGGAACACGCCAACTTAACACCCGGCGACTACACGTGCCTCCCGACTTCCTTCCCAACTGCCAACCTGGCGCCTTGTCAACACGCCTGCACTGTAGCAGGGTGCCACGTCATCGCACCCAACCACCATGGCGGTACAAGTTGTAAAGTAGTTGCGTTCTCGCGCTAAAGACACACTCAGTGTATATACTGAAAATAGTTGAACAGATAAGGGGGCACTCTTTTCCCTAAGGAGGGTTTTTAACGAGGCCACCTAATGAAAAGATTATCAGCATATCAAGTGTGCGAAAGTTTTCAAGTTAAAATCCTCCTCGCCCCAGGTGCGAGTACAGGTGATCGGTTAGGCCTTATTCGCCCTAGGCGCGAGTATGGGCGCTAATCTAAGTCCCCCTCACCCCAGGCGTGAGTGCAGGCGAGTAGGGTTTGAAAAGCCAGGGGTGCTAGTAAGACCAAGAGAGGGAAAGGAAGGATTTCGACAAACGTCCTTACCCACTTGGCATATACCAATGTTGCCCCAGTAAAGCTCTTAGTTTAAACCCTTCTCACCCCTGGAGTGAGGCAGGGAAAGAACGACCCGATCCGCCCAAGGTTGATGACCTTGGGGAAGGTAAGAGGGGCTATCGAGAAACACTTTTCTTCCCCCAAAACAAGGCATTACCTCTGACGATTGATGTCAAAGTCCTCTCTGCACTTAGCGCTAGAGCGACAGAGAAGCAAGGTGAAGACCGAAGAACGATGACTGATGAGTTGTTGGTGGATATGCTAGTGGGTAGTGCCTTGTCGGAGGAAGCTTTTCCAAACAAGTTCTTACACAACAAGCCGAAGCAGACAGACTATGCCTAGTCGGTCATCTAGTACGAAGCTGTGCATAAGAACTGTTAAAGACAAAGCTAAGGGAGTTGTTAGTCGTGATCAAGGTAGAGGCCAAGATCAAAGAGTACAGATCGCGCTAAACCAAAGCTAGTTAACAGTTAGTTGTGTGCAAAAAGAAAGATGAAGCTTAAGAAGATACGAGAGAAGAAACATATAGTTGAAGCAAGTATATATTCACACCAAGGTCTATACAAGTTTCAAGTACAAGAATTGTGCAGAAATATGAAATTACGAGAAGAAAACTCAAGAAGGAGGAATTGAGCTTGCCATCTACCACTTCGTGGTAGATGCTGAACTGCGTAAGGTCCAAATCTGCTGGAATGCCAGCTCGAACCCATCAGCAAGGGCGTCAGCACTCACGTTCATAAGTTCGGCGTTCTCAGCTTCGAGCTCTTGCTTTGAAGTCTCCAAGGCGTTCTTCTCAGTGGTGAGGGAAGCAATGGAAGAGGCAGCTTCCAGGTTGATTATCTTGCTCCTCAGCTCCACCACTTCGCTGTCCAGAGTATTGACAGCTTACCCCATCAAGATCTCAGTCTTGATGGTCTCCTGGACCTGCGATAGGTACTCTTTCCTGAATTTTTCCACCATATCCCTCATCAGGGCTATGGACCCTTGGGCAGCCTCAAAGTCACTCTGTAGTGACTCCTTGTCGTGCTCAAGCTCCTTGACCCTCTTCTCTAGGACCAGTTGCTTGCGGTGCTGGGTGGAAAACTCTAGGGAAAGCACTATCTGCTTGGCCAAGTGCATGTCCACCTCTTGCCCACTCCATTCGAGAAGCTCCCGGCTGCGTATGAAATGTCGAACCAAGGCAATGACTCGATTGAAGTTTTCATTGCTAGCACCAGAGCTGCTTCGCTGCGAGCTGGCCTCACCACCTTGAGCAGTAGCAGCAGAGGTTGGCGGTGGTGGTGATGCAGGAAGTCTTGGGAAACCCCCCGAGTGGGCAGAATCACTCCCAGCAGGTGGAGTGGGTTGACCAATAGCTTGGCCCGCTGGGGGTGGGGGTGGAAGTGATGCTGGAGACGGAAGTTGGGGTGTTGGAGATGGTAGGCGCTGAGGGGAGGGGGAGGAAGTTGGTGCTGGGGCAGGTTGAGTAGGAGGAGGTGGGGGTGAACCCTCCTCGATCTGCACCACTTCGATTTCCCCAGGCCTAAGGGATGAAGCCCCCCCAACCTCCTGGTGTTTCCTCTTGCGATGTATAAGAGGAGAGCCAGAACTCTCCTCCTCGGTTGAGGGGGTAGGAGCAGCAGCGACCGCAACAGTGGCGGGAAAGGCCTTTGCTAGCCTTCTTCTCTTCTTCTCTGGCTCGGGGCTTTCAGCTGGCGCGACCGAGAGAGGTGGAGCCGCAATGGGCTCGGTGGTAGAGGAGGAAGAACCAGTCCCCTTGGCACCCCTGGTCCGGGCAAGCTCCAGTAGTGCCCTCCTCCTATCTTTCCCTGAAGTCGTGTCTACATCAAGGGTAAAAAGAAGAGTTAGATGGCATAATTATGCAAGTGGATAAAATGTTATGCAAGTATGCATGAGAGTGTGCAAGTATTCTAAGAGGTGCAAGAAGAAGAGCCTACCTATGTACTTTTTCAGACACACCACATCAAACTCGTGTTTGATGAGAAGGGCCGAGTTATATTTTGCCCCTAGGAGCAACCTACACTGCTCGCGCTCGTAGGGAGCCATGGCTTCAAGGCCCCGGGGCTTCTTAAACTCGACTTCAGGAACCCAATAAAGGGGAAACCCCTCGAGCAGCGTTGGGCTTTGCTGGGTAGCAGATATCATGTAGAACCTGCCCTTCCAATCTTTAAACGATTGCTGGTACAGGCCCAAGATCACTCGTCCAGCAACTCCGTTCAGGCTGACCCAGGACCTATCCCTAGGGTTCTTCGCCTCGAAGAAATGTAGGAAGACGTCTACAGAGGCGTTATGCCCAAAGTAGTTGCAGAGGATCTCGCCCAAAGTAGTTGCAGAGGATCTCGAATGCCCGTATGAAAGCCCAGACATTCCGATGGAGTTGGCAAGGGGCGACGTTCAACTCCATCATCAGCTCCTTCTCAAAGAAGGTGAAGGGCAAGCGCAGCTTCAACCTTTTGAAGATGGCGGAGTATATGAAGGTGAAGGGAACCCCATTGGTAGCCCTATCGTCCGTGCAGATTGGCATCCCTCGAGGAGGAATGCGTATACGAACGTTGAAATCATTCTCCCTGTCGATGGCGCAGGAGGGCTCATCAGGGTCGTTGCTCAGAAGGGTTTTGAGGTGGCCTTTTGGTAGTTGAGTGGAAGTTTCGGCCAGCAATGCCAGAGGAGCCCAGTCATAAACCCTGGCGTAGTCTCGGTAGGAAGTTGCATCAGGTGGAGGTGACGCTGGTGCACTTGCTGAAGGCTGTGCACCAGAGGATGAGGCGACGATGCGAGCAATTTGCTTCAAGCGGGCCATTGCTAGATAACTGCAATGGAGGAAAGCAAAAAGTCAGATGAACAGAAGAAGAGGGAATGATGAATGGTTCGGTGAAAAACAGAGGAAGGGAAGAAGAAAGAAAGGTCCAGGCGAAGAAGAGGAAGAGGGAGAAGTAGAGAGCGAAGTGAGAAACGCAAAAAACCCTAGCGCGGGTTGAGAAGAAGAAAAATAGAGAAGATGAATGCATGGTAGTGAAAAGGGTGAATGCAATCGGAGGAAAGAACCTAAATGGATCAAGGAAGAAGAAAAGTCATACCTTTAGATGATCGTGGAAGGTCTTGAGGTAGAAAGCTTGAAGAAAGTTGGGCGCGCAGAGAGGAGATTTGAAGTAAGTCTGAGAGTTGGAGTATTGAAGAAGATAATGAAACAGTGAAGGCGCGTGCCTATTTGAATAAGGGAAGCATTAGCGACACTCCACGCTGGCCGTTGATGCGTCCACGTGTCGCGAGATTAAGGGAGGAAATCATAACGTTAAAAGGCAACACCTGAGGTGGCACGTGATGTGGCCCCACTTGCTACGTGGACCGAGGGCGCGACCACTTAGTCTCTTCGCTGAGAACGAGTTCACAGCTCGAGACTGGGGGGATTGTGATCCGGTCGGTCATCGGTAGTCGATGACGTCAGCAGCAGATAACCACGTGGACCACTCGCAGGGTGACACGTGGATCAGGTGGCAGAGAAATCAGGGAGGAGATCACCCAGAACGGTGATCGGTGGTTAGTAACCGAGTGGCCACCGACAGATCAGTTCCAAGATAAACACCTGGGGGGAGAACGCGAGAAGCAATAGAGCACCGATCAGTCATCGGGTGCATGGTCATCGGGGTTTCGTGTTACACGTAGTTAAACTGGGACTGAGATTCCCAGCGAAAGCGTTACGCATGGACCTCGCATGATCATATCTCAGAGAAAGAGGAGCTGCTCGCCGGTAGAATCGTGCACGAGAGTGGCCTGAGGGAGTTAGTAAACCGATCAGTCATTGGTGACTCTCTTAACCCATTACGTGCATGACATCGTGAAGGGGAAATCGTTTAGGCAGAGAGCAATGCTTGGTGAGTGTGCCTAGTCCAGCCACACCTGGCGTTCTCCTGGGAATGTGCGATTCACCCAGATGGAAGAAACGCGCTAAGTTACTCCGCAAGGGAATAACTTTGGCGCCCAAAGAGATGCGCTAGAGCCCTTCAGGTAGTGGCACGTGCACGGTTAGATGTGAGTTGCATGCCTCCACGTGTCACCATCTGAGGGAGGCGCGACCAAGATAAAAGTGCACTCCGCATCGTGAAAGACACACACACCCACGTTTTTACTCATTTTTGGGTACGTTTTCGCACAATAGCGTAACAGAATTCTGACACACGCAGAGGATAGCGTAACAGAATTCTGTTAGGTACAGACACAGAGAGAGAGAAAAAAGAGAATCAGAGAGAGATTCAATGACATTTTTTGTTGGTGGTTCTGTGACCTAACTTGAGCGTCGGAGTGCAAACGGCCGCTAGAGGCGCCGTCTGTGTGTTTTGCAGGTTGCGTTTGAAGTTCCCGGAGAAGGTTCTAAGAGCATTCTTGCGGATAGCACAGTTGCATAGGCGAGGTAAGGAAGCGACAAAGCAATTCCTCCACGCTTGAGTTGAGGACAGGATCAATTCTGTTTTTCTGGTTTAATTTGTGGTGCAGTGCAGGTTCTTAAAGCAACAAGAGCTATGGGGATTTGTCTCCATCAAACAGGGGGAGATTGTTGAAGATGGTTGCTGCCCCTTCAAGATTGTGTTTGATGAAGACTTTTATGTACATTTCATGTGTATTTTTGCTTTGCTTTAAGTGTGTCTTAGGTAGTGCTGAGTGGGCTTTTTGCTGAGTAACTCACCTCCTAACCACTGGCCATGTGATAAGGACAAGCATAAGTTTTCTTAAACTGTTTTTCACATGTTTTACAAAAAACACGTTTACTGCATAAAAATAAATCTATTCTTTTCTAACTAAACAGATTCTTTTTTAACTGATGCCTTGGCTAAGTCTTGTGAAAATTAGATTTTGTGCATCATGTATTTTGACTAAGTCTTCTACCTTTCAAAACGACTGAGTTTTAAATAGTTAAACTTTCTCTGTTTTCGTTTTGAAAAATAAATTTGTTCATCTGTAAATGAATAGATTCTTTTTGTCTCTGGTGCCATATCTAGCTTAAACGTTTTTCAGTTTTATCTCTGCACCAGAATGGTTGACTAAGTCTCCTCACTTAACAAATTCTCTAACTGCTTTTGAAAATAAATCTGTTCATTTTATTTTCAATATGTTCATTTTATAACAGCTTTAACTGTTTTTCAAAATTCTGTTATAAGTTGGTTTTCTATAAAATGAGAACTTGTTTCTGAGTTTAAACATCGTTCATACATTTGTAAAAACAAGTTTTACAGCAGAGAATTAAGAGTTTACAAAGGATTAACATCTGTTCTTCAAAGATTTTGAAAATCACAAAGTGCTTGTTCTTGGTTTGGTTTCAAAAGCTTGGTGTGAGGTGCTGCTACTGTTCTAGCAATCTTGCCTACTGGTTTAAGGCAGATCTTTGTATCCTCAATCAGGTGTAGTCATTTCACTTTTCATTCCTTGTAATAGTTTGGTTGAACACTCTTCTTGATAGGTTTTCTTGAAGAGTGTGTGTGGGCTGAAATAGGTTTTTTCAGCAAGAGTACCTAAGTTCTTGTAGGTTTCAAGAACAGTGGGAAGTATGTTTGTTTGTATTGTGATTTAGTGAATTTCACCTTGGTTTAGGTGAAGACTGGATGTAGCTCAGTTGAGTGAACCAGTATAACTGCCTTGTGTTCATTCTCTCTCAATCTCTGCAATTAAGTTTCTGCATAATTGATAAAACAGCAAAGAAATAAATCTGTTCAATTAAAAATAAATCTGTTCTTTCTGGGCACGGTTCATATTGTTCTTAATTTCTGGAAAACTGGTTGTGTACCGTCCCGTATAAGGGCGTTGACTAAGTCAAGGTCAAAGTCAACGACTGGAAGGTCAAAGTCAACTCAAGGCGTCGCTAAGACACGGCGTCGCCTAGGTGAAGGCGTCGCCTAGGTGAAGGCGTCGCCTAGGTGAAGGTGTCGCCTAGGTGAAGGCGTCGCCTAGGTGAAGGCGTCGCCTAGATGAAGGCGTCGCCTCGGTGAAGGCGTCGCCCAGGTGAAGGCGTCGCCCAGGTGAAGGCGTCGCCAGATCGAACAGTGTAAAAGCAAGGCAATCACGGTGTGGTTCCCCGATACCCATGGGTAGGAAAGACCATGGAGGGAGCGACGTCGTGGGAAAGCCTCAAGTCCCGATATCTCGGGAAAGTGATAAAGAAAAGGAAAAGGTGGCTTCAAGGCCATAGTGATAGTACCAGTGAAGGGCAGCCTGACTCGCGAAGTACCCCTGCCGCCCCAGAGACGCCTTCGGGACAGATACGACCTAAGAGGAAGGTCACGCCCAGGATAACCGGGTGCAGGGTGTGAGAGGAAGGCAGATACGCTCTCAGAGTAAGTGGCTAGATACTTGGGGGCATGAGTTGGCACCCAAAAAGCCACCCCTAGCGCAGTAGCACTCCCAAACAGGAGGACCCACACGTAGAAACGTCCCCAGATGGGCAGAAACGCCCCCAGATGGGGTCATGGCGTCGTGAGGCCCTCCACGTGTATGACAGCCATGCCGGAATAGAAACACCCTCTAGTCAGGTGCCAGGTAATTAAAGATATTCAATACAGTTTCCCTTTCGAGCATTCAGGTACTATTATGGCTCCCGAGCGTTTCAACGTCTTAAATGCGCTACGTTTCGTAATTAAGCGCTTTAATGAGTGCGTTACGTTTGAGATTAAAAGCGCTTTAAGGCGCTTTAAATGCTAGGGCAGTTTAAATAGCGCTGGGAATGTCGGAAAAAGGGTTGGAACCTTCGACAAATTTAGGAGAAACTCTCTGGTTGCTTGCCCGTGCTTGAGGACTACGTACAAGTGACTGGAGAACATTTTTGCCTGAAGGGGACAACACACACACACATATATACACAGTTTCTTTTACCACCTGCAGAGTGCCATACGCGGTGCTCAGATACGTGGGTGGACAGTTTTGGTGTTTCTTGCTGGCTGACTTGAGCGTCGGAGTGCAAACGGCCGCTAGGGCGCCTCTTTGTCATTCTTTTTTGCAGGAATTCACAGGCAATCAGTGGGAAGGAGTCCTTAGCTGACGGTTGAGGTCGCGCACGAAGACGTCCCGGTCAACCGGACGGAACATTTGGCGCCCACCGTGGGGCACGATATAAAACATCAGTCCCATCACACAAGTTCGTGAAAATCTATCAGGTTACGGTAGTGCTGAAGGAGGTTGGAGTGACAATGGCCCCCACCAGACGAAGATCAGCGCGCGTAGCCCCCGCAGACCTATCCATGCAGCAGGTCCTGGAAATAATGAGGGGGTTGCAGCAGGACATGGCGGATTCGAAGATGGAGCAGGAGCGCATGCAGGCAGATCTTGACGCCTCGCATGAGCGCAACGAAGAGCTCCACCGCGTGAATGAGGAGTTGCGCCAGGGCCTGAGAAACGATAGGAGGCGGCCTGGGCATGACGAGGTGGAGAATCACTCCCCACCAAGGGAGTTTTCCACTCCGTTCTCGCAGGAGATCCTAGACGCAGCAATCCCGAACACGTTCGCGGGACCTAAGGCAATTTTCACTGGGATGGAGGACCCGGAGACGCACCTCGCGGCGTTCCACACGCAGATGGTCCTGATAGGCGGCTCTGATGCCGCCAAGTGCAAACTCTTCATGAGCACCCTGACCGGGATGGCTATGGACTGGTTCATCAGCCTTCCCGAGGGCCATATCACATCTTTCCGCCAGTTGTCGCGGTTATTCAGAGAACAGTATTTGGCCAACAAGGCCCCGCCGCTGGTCTCCTACGACCTGTTTGACGTGAAGCAGTATCAGGGGGAGACCCTGAAGGAGTACATCAATCGCTTCGGGGCCCAGGTCGTGAAAGTTGGTACAACAGAGGAGCCTATGATCGTGTACGCATTTGTGAAAGGCGTATGCCCAGGGCCCTTTGGAGAATCTATTATCCGCAATTGCCCCAGGACTTTCGCCGAATTACGACGTAGGGCGGTGGAGCATATTGCTTCGGAAGGGGAGGTATGTGTGAAGCGCACCAGTGCCGTGCCCTCACGCCCAAGGGGACCGGCGCGAGTTCAACCCGTCAGAGTCAATGAAACCACGACGGGGAGAAAGAAGCCAGAGGCGAGACGCCCCTACGAGGCCAGAAAGCCCCAGCCTCGGGGCCCCGCAGGAGGCGAACGCCCCACCAGAGAAAGAGCAAGACCGGCGAGGTACAACTTCGTAGTCGGATTGAAGGATTTGATCGCTGTGCCCAACATAGCCGAGAGGCTGAGGCGACCGGTGAAGACCGATAAGGTGCTAGGGCCCCGTAAAGACTCTTGGTGCGAATTTCACGAGGCTTTCGGGCACCAAATTGATAATTGCCTGTCGTTGGGTTACCAGCTAGATGAGCTGGTGAGGACTGGGTTTTTGAAAGATTATGTCGCAGAGTCCACCGCGACCGCCACCTTGCCGTCGCCGGCGGATGAGCCAACACACGAGATGCCTGTGCTTGGCGAGGTCCACACCATTGCTGGAGGTTTTTCCGGCGGAGGACCCACCGCCTCCCAGCGGAAGAAATACGCGAGGGGGGTAAATTCAATCGAAGAGAGGCTCTCAGGGGAGCCCTGGGAGTCAGATATTGTGTTCACAAGAAGGGATCTCCGAGATGTGGTGCCCCATGACAACGATCCCGTTGTCATCTCGGTCGTCACGGCTGGGAGAAAGGTTCACCGAGTGCTTGTTGATCAAGGAAGCTCGGCAGACGTCATGTTTCTGTCGACTTTTAATAAGTTACGGCTGTCCCCCGATCTACTGAGTCCCTATACGGGATGTTTGTATGGGTTCGGGGATAACCAGATAGAGGTCCGGGGGTACCTGGAGTTGAGGACTACGTTCACGGACGGAGAGGCCTCCCGAACAGAGAGCATTCGGTACCTCGTCGTTAACGCCAACTCTGCCTATAACATTTTGCTGGGCAGACCAGCGCTAAACCGTCTGAGTGCAATATCCTCCACCCGGCACATGAAGATGAAGCTACCGGACCTCAGTGGCCGGGTGATAGTCATCAGATCAGACCAAGAAGAGGCAAGAAAATGCTACGAAAATAGCCTGAAGACGAAGAGAGGCGTTTTCATGGTGTACGAGCGTCCACCGATCGTGGACGCAACGATGATCGAGGCGACGCCCACTAGGCAGACCCCCGAAGAGCCCATAGCAGAAAGGGCGACGCCCGAAGCAGATGCGCCAATGGAGGAAGCGCACGTGGAGGAGGCGGCGCCCGTAGAAGAAGCGGCGCCCGCCGATGATGATAGTAGGGAGCAACCCGCGGCCAACATCCTAGAGAGGGAGATTGGCGGAAAAGCTTTCAAGTTAGGAAGCTCGCTAAACCCGGAAGAACGGGAAGGAGTGGCGGAAGTGATTTCGCGCCACATGGATGCCTTCGCGTGGTCCGCCTCGGACATGCCGGGCATCGACCCCGATTTTCTGTGCCACCACCTCAGCATGGACGCCACGGTTCGCCCCGTGCGTCAGAGAAGGAGGAAATTCAATGAGGAGCGACAACAGGTGGTGAAAGACGAAACGCAGAAGCTGCTGAGTGCTGGCCACATTAGGGAGATTCAGTACCCTGAGTGGCTCGCCAATGTCGTTCTGGTGAAGAAGGCAAACGGGAAATGGAGAATGTGCGTTGACTTCACGGACCTGAATAAGGCGTGCCCGAAGGATTCCTACCCGCTGCCCAGCATTGACGCCCTAGTGGACAGCGCGTCTGGCAGCAAAGTGTTAAGCTTCCTGGACGCCTTCTCAGGTTACAACCAAATCAAGATGCACCCCAGGGACGAGAGCAAAACTGCGTTCATGACTGAAACATGCAGTTATTGCTATAAGGTGATGCCTTTCGGACTCAAAAACGCGGGCGCCACGTACCAGAGGTTAATGGATAAGGTCGTGGCGCCAATGCTCGGGAGAAATGTATACGCCTATGTGGACGACATGGTGGTGGTGTCGCGGAACAGGATACAGCACATGGCAGACTTGGAGGAATTGTTCAACACGATATCCAAGTACCGCCTCAAGTTGAACCCGGAGAAGTGTGTTTTTGGGGTAGAGGCCGGTAAATTCTTGGGTTTTCTGCTCACCGAGAGGGGTATAGAAGCGAACCCCGACAAATGTGCGGCCATTATTGCCATGCGGAGCCCGACATCGGTAAAGGAGGTTCAACAGTTGACAGGGCGGATGGCGGCGCTCTCGAGGTTTGTTTCCGCTGGAGGAGAAAAGGGGCACCCATACTTCCAGTGCCTCAAGAGAAACAGTCGCTTTGCATGGACTGAGGAATGCGAAGCGGCTTTCGTTAAACTGAAGGAGTACCTGGCGACGCCTCCGGTTCTCTGCAAACCGGTAACGGGCGTGCCCCTCCGTTTGTATTTTACTGTAACAGATAGGGCCATCAGTTCTGTGTTGGTACAAGAGCAGAGCCAGAGTCAGAAGCCCATCTACTTTGTAAGCAAAGCCTTACAGGGAGCCGAGACAAGGTACCAGGCGCTGGAAAAGGCGGCACTGGCGGTAGTGTTCTCGGCTAGGAGGCTCCGTCATTACTTTCACAGTTTCACGGTGGTGGTAATGACCAACCTCCCCATACAGAAGGTGCTGCAGAAGCCCGATGTGGCAGGAAGAATGGTACGCTGGGCTGTGTAACTGTCGGAATTCGACATACAGTACGACCCTAGAGGATCCATTAAGGGGCAGGTGTATGCGGATTTTGTAGCAGAACTTTCGCCCGGAGGTGAGCAAGAGGTGGAAGCGGGTTCACAGTGGCTACTCTCGGTCGATGGTTCCTCAAACCAGCAAGGGAGTGGTGCGGGAATAGTGCTGGAAGGACCCGACGGCATACTAATCGAGCAGGCCTTGCGTTTTGCCTTCAAGGCAAGTAACAACCAAGCAGAATACGAAGCCTTGATTGCAAGAATGCTCTTGGCCAAAGAGATGGGCGCACAGAACCTCCTGGTGAAGAGCGACTCCCAGTTGGTCACGGGGCAGGTGTCGAGTGGGTTCCAGGCGAAGGACCCACAGATGGCGGTGTATCTCAAATACGTCCAGTTGTTGAGAGGGGCGTTCAACGCTCTTGAGTTGATACACGTCCCGAGGGAGCAGAATGCCAGAGCTGACCTGCTTGCAAAGCTGGCC